>NW_022992037.1:186664-331664 GCF_902827175.1 Gymnodraco acuticeps
CTCTCTCTCTCTCTCTCTCTCTCTCTCTCTCTCTCTCTCTCTCTCTCTCTTCTGCACTGAGCCAGTTGCTCAAACAGACAAGCCTGTTTACAGTTGTCGGCGAAATGCCGCTCCTCTGTCTTCATAACAGTCAAAGCATGAGACTGAAGTTCCCACTGTGGGTCAAAATAATGCGCTTGTGATGTGCAGTCGACACGTGGATGCGATCCAAATGATCTCACGCAGTCCCTCGTCCTCCACAATGTTAATTGTCCTGCAAGCTGTAGCCACGCCACCCATTTAGCTATCGCTGTTGAAAGCTTGCTGCTCGTAGACACCGTGTCCAGGCGTCTCCCCGGCAAACTTTCAAGCATGGTCTGCCGGCAAGCGAGCGGCAGGAGCGGGGCTGTCAGCATCAGCTGTGTGCTTGGCTTGCTGTTTAAAACACCTTTTTTTTGTATCCATATCTCTCCCTAGAATCTGCCACCATCCAACTAACAACAACAACGTCAAGCCTTTGGGCTCTGAAACTACGGGGTGGGCCGAGGACAAATACACATGCGTCAATCGCACGTTAAAATAATTAGTGGCGTTAAAAAAAAATTGCGTTAACTTGACAGCCCTAAAACATTTGTTTTGTTTGTTGAAGCAAAGTGGACATTTGTTTAAATCCCTACAACAGCATTAATCTATCATGCATCTCAAATCAAAACTACCATAACAACTGTTACGTGCTCCCCTCCTGTTTGTCTCTCTGTCTCCCTGCTGCACAGACACACCTGGTCCGCCCCTGGCTCCGCCTCCCCCAGGTGTCCTAATTACGTTCAGCTGGGGACTTGAAAAGCAGAAGCTGGAGGAGAAGAGTTCTCTTCCCTAATCTCAACGCCGGAGGAGGTTGTCCGTGGTCTTCCTCCTTCTTCTGCTTCAGGATCTGTAGATTCCTAGAGTTTGTGTCTTATGTACTCTGGAGGAACAGGTAGTTTAGGTTTTTCGCGGCTTTGTTTCCTCCCGCAGGTTTCTGGGTAGCGGAGGGAAGCTCTGGGTCCTACGGCCCGTGGTGTGGCTGGCCCAGGCCCCCTTTGTCCTTTTGTTTGTTTCCTGTCCTCCAGTGCATTGTTCATTTGCCGGTTGGCCATGTAAGTACGGATGTATCAATAAATGAACACCGTTAAATGCTGTGTTGTTTTCTATGTTGCGGTTCTCCCCAACGAGTCTCTACCATTAAGTAGAGGGCAGGTCGTAACAACAACTCTATCACAAGACGGACTGAATGACATACAAACCAGGGTGTAAAGAAAAGCCAGAGATACGCTCAAGAAACTCTATGGAGAAAGAAGAACCTGCTCCACTCACCTTGTGCAGCTCTATGGACTCGATCCACTGCAGTCTGTGCTCGGGATCCTCAGCCCGGAGGTACCACACACTGTCGTTCACGCTCATGTCAAAACGACACTCGTCAAACTCATGAGGCTGCAAAGAGAGAGGAGAGGGCTCTTAAATAGTTATTATTAAATCATCACATCAATGCAAACAATATCTTTTAATATTGTAAATCCTGCACGTGCCTTTGCACATTTCTGCTCTACCTCTTTTTAAATCTACACAGCTCTCCACTTTGAATGTAGTATTTGTCATATTTTACTGTACTCACTTTCTCACATTTTTTTACCTGGATTCTTCTTTCTGTGTCTTTGTATGCACCATTTATTCCAAAGCAAATTCCTCGTATGTGTGAACATACTTGGCAATACAACCGAGTCTGATTAGGCAGAGCACATGTGTCATGTGACCAACACCAGATACCTGTGTTTGAATAAAAACTCAAAGTATCATTTCCCTGTAGTTCAATCAAATCAATCAGAGCAGAAATCCCACTTTGTGTGTGTGTACGACAATGACTGAGTGCGACGAGACATTCTGGACACACATGGATTCCATCACAGAAAGCCCCTGCCTCCGAATAAACAGGCATATTAATGAGAAACTGATATCTCATGCCGGCAGATGCAACCCTAAACGACCGCAGCAGAGCAGAGCAGGAAAACAGATATTCCTTTCAGCACGTCCTCCCCCTGAACCTGGGTCATCATAACTTTTCCATCCCACTATTAGGGCCAAATCTTTCAACTATTTCCCTCCCCCGTTCTACAATGCACCCCACCCTGCCTTCGGCACCCAAAACACGTGAACTAAAGAATTCCCGTTTCCTATGAGATTGGAATGTGACCGCTGCACTCAACTGAGGAGAGATCTGTTCTGCAAAGGTTCCTTGTGATACATTAGACAAAGTTCACTTGAATCATTCCCTTTTTCCTCTCCTTGGTAGGAGCCTGACTACAGCTGCTCTGTCAGCTGACAAGAACCTCATGTCGCCCAAAATGTAATTAGATTTGCTGAATGATGCTCATGTGCTGGTTTATTTGCTTCTACCGACAACTCTGAACGGGGCTTGGATAACTTTGTCTTTAACACTAATATTACATTTCACAAGTTGCGTGTCTGGGATGTTGACAGGGGTGTGTGGTTTTCTCTGACCTTTTGATGCTTTCTATTACTGTCCACGTAGTTTTCTAAGTTTCTCTATAAGGATGGGCAAGCAATGGTAAGCCCAAGTGCATCCAGCCGTGATGCCATTACTGGTCAGAGAAATCCAGTTTATCTTACTGCGCTGTATCAGACACGGCCCATAAACCTCTGCTTTACAGCCCGGTTTATACCTCTCTCATTGCGCCTGGGACAATCTCTTTACCATTGCGTAGGCACTACTGAATATCCTTGCTGCACTGGCTCTTTTCTGCATTGCATCTTCAGTGTTGGGAAAGAGAAGGTTATCAGTCGAACCCTTCTAACCTTTTCCCAGGAGAGAAACCTAAGCTTTTTCTCACATGAACTGCCTTTACACTAGTGTGTGTGCAAACATGTTTGAAATGTAATCCAAACAAAATGTAACACTATACATCCATCCATCCATCCATCCATCTTCTCCCGCTTATCCGTGGTCGGGTCGCGGGGGTAGCAGTTCCAGCAGAGAGCCCCAAACTTTCTTTTCCCTGGCGACATCAACCAGCTCTGACTGGGGGATCCCAAGGCGCTCCCAGGCCAGCGAAGAGATATAATCCCTCCACCTGGTCCTAGGTCTACCCCTTGGTCTCTTCCCAGCTGGACGTGCCTGGAACACCTCCCTAGGGAGGCTCCCAGGTGGTATATATATATATATATTTGTTTATATGAGTTTGTCTGTACAAACATATATAACTGGAAGGAAAACACCAATGAACTGACAAGAGCTTGAACTGGTTTGAGCTTCTTGGCTGACAATAGGAATTTAGATTTGATTTTCACTGACATTTCCAGCATATTTTGCTTCCCGATGAAGACAATCTGGCGTGTCTGTGCGCACACACACACACACACTGCGTGTAACAGACTGATATTAGGCTAGAAGAGAGGCAGAGGCTTGTTCCTGCATTCCTGAGTCCTCATACCACCGTCTCCGTAGACAGCACAGGCTTTATACCGGAGGAAAGGAGAGGCAGTGAGAAGTGACTGTGTGGGTCATACTACTCCAATAATAAATGAGCATGTGTAATCAAACTGTGTACACTCTTGGTTAGCCTACTATAACACAATTACAAAGCACACACATGCCTCGTTGAGCTCCATTCAGGTCTGCACAAACACAGGAATTGGTATTTTGCACCCACTTACTGGAAAAGGAAACTAACTGTAAATGTTCAAGTTGTAGTTTTAATCCTGTTTTGAGTCGTATAATCCTGTTGCAGAGAAAAACTATTTGTTTGGCCTCTGTACACGGTGGCGGTATGCTCAGAGAGCCCAGTGAATATTTAACCACGGTGTGGTATTTAAACTTATCTCACCAACACAGGGGCCTCATTGGGAGAATACAGGTCTGATCTGTGCAGTCGTCAAAGCTTACATTTTAACCCATAAATAACATCAATTTCAAGTAGTTTGTGCCAAAACTGCCATGGAGGAAGTGTGTGTGTTCTGAAATGACTGTTTGAGCAGGAATACATCTCTTGGGTAAAATACAGGTCTCTACCCTATCTTTGTAATCTTAAAAACAGCCTCATTACTTGTTAATGTTTACCCTTTCTATCTTTCAGGAGCGTTGATTTAAGGAATTAAAGTTCAACTCTAATGCCAATGACAGGGAGCGTGAGGGTCAAACAATGAGACCTGCGGGATAGGTAACCCTACTCCGAAAGCACTGGAGCAGAAAATCAGGCCTTTCATGGTTGCCCTGGTTATGAGCTCTTATTCCCTGGAAAGTCGGACAGGCGCTAAGATCATTCTGCTTTCTGTTGTTGCAGAGACAGCAGCAGTGTTGTTCCTTTCTCATACCGAGGTACATACTTACTGCGATAAAAGCCTTGCTGAGGCACAGAGACCCCCTGCAGCCGTACTCCCGCTCGTCCTCTGACTTGTAGTAGCTCAGGGTGTTGTTCTTCAACACAACCCATCGGTCCTGCCATCCGTGTATGTAATTTGTCCACTGTAAAACACACAAGAGACACGACACAAACAGTTGAACCAACAGTCAACACATCCTCTATGCAGGATTCTAGAGACGGGAGAAGTACTCAGATCTTGTGAGTCAAAGTAAAAGTACCAGAGTGTAGGAATACTCTTTTACAAATAAAAGTCCTGTATTAAAAATGTCACTCAAGTAAAAGTACAAAAGTATAAGCATCAAAACATACTTAAAGTACCAACGTTTTAAGTACTTATTATGCAGATTGGCCCATTTCAGAATAATATATGATGTGTTTTGATTATAGTTATTGATGCATTAATGTGTTATCAAAGCGGGGGAAAGTGCAGCTAGCTTTAATGACTTTGTATATTGCAGGGTAGCTTGTGAATTTAACTCACAGTAATCACATCATTAATCCAAATGTGTAAAGTAACTAAATATATGTAGTGGAGTAAAAGTACACTTTTTACTTCTGAATTGTAGTGGGGTAGAAGTACAACGTAGCAACACATTTGACTACTCAAGTAAAGTACAAGTCTCTCAAAATTGTATTTTAGTACAGTACTTGAGTAAATCTACTTAGTTACTTAACACCACTGCAGCTGAATTATACGATATAACATTTAAAGTGGTTCACCTTGCTTAAAACACCTCCGACGTCCACATGCTGGGCGGCCTCCGGGTCCACATCCTCATCCGAACCGGACGATGAACTCTTTTCGGACATTTAAATCCAAGTTTGAAGGAAATCTGATGTATATCGAGAGAACCGCGTAGCTGCTGGATGAGATCAAACTCGCTACAACCAAAAACCTGTTTCTCTAACGAAGTAGTCTTAATTAAGCATTAACCGAGTGTATTAAACATTATCTTAAAAGCGTCATGTATCTTTATCGGTTTACAGACTTAGACTCAGTTTAGTCTCCAGCTTCTCTGCAGGTGACAGCTGACTCTCAACTTCTCCGTTTTGCGGGCTTTGTTTTGAAACTGATGTCAAATACTAAACAGACTAGCTAGTTAGCGTTAGCTGTCAAACGACGTTAACTTAACTAGCCACTTGTGACTCGTTAGCTATTTTAGCTGCGGTGGGTAATCTGCTGCAAAGAGTGATCGATGAAGAAGGCCTTCGTGTTCACGCTGTGTCTTAAACTTCAGGCTACAAATGACCGTGTGTGTCGCTGCTGTAGTTCCGCAGTTTGGTTAGCAGTAGCGGAGGAGGTTGTCTTCATTCAGGTCGGGGGGAGGAGCTGCAGCCACGCTTTACTGTGTACTGAAGAGAGCGGGGTGTTGAACCATGAACACAACGGCATGATCACCGGAAGTCGCACACACTCCCCTTCAAGATAAAACTCTAACATGTTGCCAAGCCAAGTTTTCTCATATAGCACCTTTTAACCAAGTGGTGTAAAGTAACCAAGTCAATTAAGTAAGCACTAAGTCAAATGTTGAGGTCCTTGTACTTCACTTCATATTGTACTGCTTTGCACTTCTACTCCACTACAATTCAAAGGTTAATCATTTACTTTTACTCCATTACATTCATTTAGTTACTTTGCAGATTTTGAGTGTGAACAAGTATATCTGGAATAACGTTCACAAGCTACAATGCACTATACAAAGTTATTACACATAATATATTATTATTCTGAAATGGGCCATTCTGTATAATGAGTACTTTTACTTTTTGTATTTTAAGTATATTTAGATGCCAATACTTTTGTACTTGTACTTGAGTAACTTGATTGAGTTGATTGCAGGACTTATACTTGTAAGTTATAACAGAGTATTTCTACACTCTGGTACTCCTACTTTTATTTAAGTACAATATCTGAGTACTTCTCCCACCTCTGCTTTTATCACAAGGCCATTCAAAGTGTTTTACAAAAATAATATTAAACATTAATAATAATAATATAATAATAATAACAATAAGCTTTATTGGTACCACTTTACAATAAGACTATACCCTTATAAAGGATTCATAAAGGGTTTATAATTCGGTTATGAATTAGGTCGTAAACACTTTATTAATCATAAGAACCATTTATAAACTATAGTTCTAACATAGTTTTCATACATCAACACAGGCTCACTATTTGGCAAGATGACTAAACCTTATATTGGCTACTTAGTGAGAATCAAGTCAGTGAACAACAGATACCAAGGATGCTGGCTGATGAAGAACACGTAGTAAGCTAGGTAGCCAATATAAGGCTTAGCAGTACAGATAAATGTGGGCTCACTATTTGGCTAGTAACCGGTCACAGTTGCCCTGTTTATCTCATGTCTTGTAAAAGCTTATTAATGATTTATTAAGTGTTCACACAACCTAATTAATAAATGAATTACAAACTATTCGTAAACCCTTTATAAGGGTAGTCTTATTGTAAAGTGGTACTGCTTTATTTGTATAGCACTTTGTATAATAATTGCAGTCCAAAGTGCTTCACAGTAGAGAATTGACATCTCATAAATGTGTCAAAGGAAATTCATAGTTAGAGTTAAATAGAGCAAGAATACAAAACATGTTGTACTTATCATATTGTTGCATGTACAATAGACTTCTCACACACACAATGTTGCACAAATAAAGCCCTATAAAAGTAAAACATCGAGGAATGTATTCAAGCAAAACAATACTTTATGATCAGTGCATTATGACACATTTAGCCACATTGATCTATTTTCTGTGATGCAAGTTATAGATTTTTATTTTGACAATCCTTAAACTATACATTATTGTTATTGGTGTAGTAGTGTTTTATCTTCTGATGACACCTTTCTAGTATTCGGTGTACTTTGGACACAATGAAAACGCCCAGTCTAAGGTTCATGAGGCTATGTCATGCCATAAACTCTAAAAGGAAACGTTCAGATGTAAATCCTAAGATAATTATAAATGTCATTACCTGCAGCTTTCAAGAAACTCCTGATGTAAGTGGCATGTTTTATTTAAAAAAGACCTTTATGAAATAAATGTAATGTTCTAATAAAAATGTTATGTTGTCTATCTATAGTTTATTTAAGCGTATTTTATAGCTTTTGTTTCATGTATGTTTCAAATTGTGGGTTTCTGGGATTAATATTTCAAAAATTACCTATAGACAATGTTACACGTAGTCTTTGAAAGGGGTAAAAGGTGATCTCGTAAAGCTCAAAAGTGCTCTAGTGAGGATCTCTTTTATTTTTTAAAAGGATAAGCCCCGCCCTTTCCGGCGATGACGCATGTACGCGGAAGTGCCGCCAAAAGCGTCAAGTCAGTTTTCAAAACACACAGGGATGAAAGTTGAACAGCTGATTAAATATAATTCAGTGTGACTGATACTCTTCACAGGTGAAAGGTACGTTTATGAATATGTGTTTGTTATCTGATAATGTTTTATAAGGCATACATGTAATGAGATACATTCGACATCCTTCAGGGTTATCCACTCACTTTGGAACAGAGTTGTTAGTGATTACACTGCTGAAAATAAACACTTGTTTCCTTACAAAGGATCCATTCTTCAGGATGGAGAAGGGGGTTGCATCCTCTAAAGGAGAGGGCTTCCTCTCCAGGATGGCCCTCAATGACAACAAGGCTGGTATGGAGGGTCTTGACAGGGACAGGATCAACAAGATCATAATGGAGTCGTCAAAGGTAAACACTTACAACTCAGTTAGACTTGTTCTGCTGTATATACATACATATAATCAGGGTTGGGAGGGTTACTTTAGAAATGTAACCAGTTACAATTACTAGTTACCTGTAAACAAATGTAATCAGTAACCTAATCTTAGTATCAAAAGTCATGTAATCTGATTACTTTCCCTTACTTTTGGATTACCTTAATATCAAATATTACAACAAACATAATATGCTATTTTTAGTGTTTGACTAACATTGATTACCTGCTTGTAGTCCCAAGTTATTAGAAATGTAACAGTAATTTGATGACCTCTTTTTATATGTATCTTAAAGGGAATACATGTACCTTTTTTTGGTATCCTGATAACGTAATCCTGTTACATGTAATCTGTTACTCCCTAAACCTGCATATAATGTTCTATACATTTAAAACAAAGATAAATGATTTGTTAGAAAGGACAAAGCTCTTTAGTGAGCTGTGAATCATATTAAATATAGGTACAGTTGTACTGCCTGTGTCCAGCCGTGTATGAAAGCTCCATATCTCTAGTTTAGTGACACACAGTCCTAAAAATAAATGTGCTATTATAGTTTTTTCATTATAGCTGTGTTACAGAATCTGTCGTTTCTCTGCAGGGGTCTAGATTTTATGAGAACGAGTTGAAGAGAGAGCAGCAGGTGAACCAGCGCATTGAGAAAATGATGCTACAAAAAGCACAGATCACAGAGCAACAGTTAAATAAAGGACAGGCTCAGGTAAGAAATGTTATGGATGTATCTGGCATTTGGTCACTCAAATACGAATAACCAGACAAACTTAAAGAACTGTTAATGACAAAGCTACATAATAAATATCACACCACTTAAGTGTTTTACATCAAAGCTATCTTTATAGGTTGAACAGATGGTTGCAGAGCTAGAGAGAAGTCGTGATCTCAGCCGTCTGATTGTACATGTGGATATGGATGCTTTCTACGCTGCTGTGGAGACGAGGGACTGTCCTGAGCTGAAGGACAAGCCCATGGCTGTAGGATCCATGAGCATGCTGGTGGGTCAGAATATGTTCTCGCAAAATGTATACGATTATAATGGTTATTCATTAGATGATTGAATTAAAAAGTGGACGCTATGCCCTGATAACACAGGGTAGAAATACAAGAAAAGTATGTATTACATCACTGGTACAACTTTCTGTTATCCCTTTATTAGTTCAGTAGCGGGGAAAAAGTCACATAGCAGATAAAAGGAAAGCAATAAAAAAGTAGCTAACATGTTCAATACAGAGAAACAAAGCACACATTAGTAATAACCAAAGTAAAAAGAAATGGTTTAAGCCCTTTAGCCCTTTTTCCCAAACAACAGGAATAAAAGTCCTATTGTATATATTACTATAACATCACTGCACTCCGCATACTGTTATACTATGAATAGTGAATTTAAAGCAAGGCTAATGTTTTATGAATGACTCCAAGACAAATGTAAAGTGTTATATTCAGATCTCATCTTCTCTCTTTCAGTCAACATCGAACTACCATGCCAGGAAGTTCGGGGTCCGAGCCGCCATGCCTGGCTTCATTGCAAAGAAACTCTGCCCCAACTTAATTATTGTTCCAACCAACTTTGACAAATACAGAGCTGTGAGTGAAGAGGTGAGAGTGATGATTAATCATACACGCACAAAGAGATAACTGCTTCTAGAAGTTGCACGATAACACATTTTGTGCAGTCATTTTGTGGCTTCCTGCTTAAACAAACAGGTGCTCATGAATGTGTGTCTCTCTGTTAGATCCGTGAGATTTTTGCAGACTATGACCCTCAGTTCCAGCCGATGAGCCTGGATGAAGCCTATCTGGATTTCACAGAGCACCTGGAGCGGAGGCAGAGCTGGCCTGAATCCTCACGAACACATTGCTTCCGCACCAGCAGCACCACTAAAGGCAGGACTTAATTATGTAGCAATGTAGAATGATTACATGGTGTGGTGTGTTGTTTTTATGCATCTACAACATTATTCAAATTGACTCTAGACCTGAGAATATGGCAGAAAATAAGTCTGTTTCATGATCAAGTTTCATTCATCTGATTATTGTATGAAGTATTTTCTTTTCCCTATAGGTGAAGATCAGATGGATGTTTCCCTGGAGCCAGAGCAGAGGGACTTCTCTCCGGTCCTGTTTGAGGACAGCCCGAGCTCCTCGCCCTGCTCGCCGGGCTCTGAAGCTGACGGTGCTTCTGGTGGTGCGTTTGAGGTGTTTGGGACATCTGTTGAGGAAGCTGTGAGAGAGATGCGCTTCAGAATTGAGCAGAAGACCACGCTGACCGCCAGTGCAGGTGAGTTTAAAACCACTGACCTGATTTAAGAAAACACTTCTGTGTCAGCAGAGTGTCTTTCTGTTGCTACCATTTTTGATTTATCGCACGTACTAAATGCAAGTTAGCTGTTTACAACTTCTGTCAACTTTTGTTTTTCCCCTACTTTCTGAATAAAAACGAAATAAAAAAAAACAGTATGATTTTAGAACAACAAGAAACTCTACTTATAATAAGTACAATTCATTTTTTGCAATAACATCTATCCTGCACATTTTGTTCAGAATTATTATCAAAATGATGTGCATGTTTTACCAGCTGTTCATTTACACATTCAATAGTCAATTATGCTATTCACTCTTCTAGGAATTGCTCCAAACACGATGATTGCCAAGGTGTGCAGTGACAAGAACAAGCCAAACGGCCAATACAGACTCCCCTCCACCAGAGAGGCAGTCATGGACTTCATCCAGCGCCTCCCAGTTCGCAAAGTACGGTACACATTGCTCAAACTAAAACATAAACACAGAGCTTTGTGGTTGTAGTTTGTTAATCATTTTGGAAAAACACGTCAGTAAGTAATCATCATGTGTTTCTGTTTTATAAAAGGCAGACAGATGACGAGTAAAGTGATAAAGGATGTGCTGCAAGTAGCGAAACACTGGTGTAAAGAAAATGTTGTAATGATGGTAACACATTTGTTTGTGCTTCCTTTCAGGTTTCTGGCATAGGAAAGGTGAGCGAGAAGATGCTGAACGCTCTGGGCGTCAGCAGCTGTTCTCATCTGGGCCAGCAGATGGCGTTGCTGTCGATGTTGTTCTCGGAGACGGCCTGGCATCATCTATTGGAGGTTTCCCTGGGTCTGGGCTCCACACATATACAGAGGTACTTTACTGTCTGTGAAACAAAACACAAAAGGGGGGTCCAGTTCAGAGGAGATAATACCTGTCTTTGCTTTTATACAGGCAAGAAGAAAGAAAAAGCATGAGCACAGAAAGGTAGGGTTTTATTGAAGCATACATAAAAACAGACATTTTAAAGTGTCCATTCTCTAAACTCTTCCTCATTTCCTCTCTGTTTCATTATTTTCTCACACGTCTTATTTACAGGACATTTAAGGAACTGAGTAGAGTCGAGGAGCAGTTTTCTTTATGCAAAGAGCTCTGTGAAGACTTAGCAGGAGACATGAAGAAAGAAGGTCTTAAGGTGGTGGACAGGGTTGCTTTCTTTATTTTGGAACATGAACAAACCTCTGTATTTATCTTATGAATTAGTAAGCTGTGTTGAACACACATTTGTCTACTTCTCTTAGGTTGTATCAACCACACACAGAGCTATACTGCATGATCATAGCTTTTCTTTTAAAACTGCTGACATGTTGCTTTTCACCTGTTTTGATTGTCTCAGACTGAGCAAAGAGAAGTAGAACAAAGCAAGCATATTTGAACAGAAATGGACATCACAAAAATGGATTGAGATAAAAGGATTGTTTTTGGTTAAAAAAAAAAGAAAGTAAAACAGCGTGTTATATTTGTCCTCCCTGGAATCAACCCCAACAGAATCTCATGCAATTACCTCAACCTGTTCACTCCTGTTCAAATCGATAGAGACAGGACTGCATGGCTTGGCACGACCATCACCCCCCTGCTGGGGCCCCGATGTGGCCTTGATAGCTGCAGGAAATGGAGGGCCATTAAGGAGACAGCGGGGGCTACTATCAGCCTTGGAAATGTCTCCCTGGGAGATGATCACATTACTATGAAAGCGCTTTTTGCTGCGTTACTCACAAAGTGCATTCTGACAAATCAATGACAGATTATAAGGATTTCCATTTCGTCTTTTTATGACACTTACACACAGTATCATCGATTATGCTTTTAATTAAGAGGTTGCTAGACGGCACACAGAAACAACCTTTACTGTTTCCCCTAAATTAACATTTGTTTTTTATTTCCCTGAAGGGTAAAACAGTCACACTGAAGCTGAAGAATGTCAACTTTGAGGTGAAATCCCGTGCCCTCACTCTGTCGTACGGTGTGTCTACAGTGGATGAGATCTTTGCTGCTGCTAAGGACCTCCTGAAAACAGAAATCGACAATGAGGGACCCCAGCCGCTCCGCTTGAGGCTCATGGGTAATTAGATGTATTACTTGAATGTCAATTAATACCATAATAGATGTAAATGATCCATGACACACTGCATGTGGAAATAATAACACAGCTGTTATTTTGACGTTTTCTCCCGATAATTAGTTTTTGTACTCGTAGGTGTGAGAATCTCCGCCTTTGTCAGTTCGGATGATAAGATGCCGCTGCAGAGGAGCATCATTGGCTTTCTTCAGCAAGGCAAGGCAGACTCTTCCCAAGGAATGCATCAAAAGCTTGAAAAAGAGCATCTCATAACTCACTCCTCCCAAACTGTGCCGCCTGATTCTCTTTCCTCGGCGCAGAAGTGCCAGAGACAAGAGGGAGTTACCTGGGGGAGGGGCTTAGAGAACGGTGAGGAACCCAAACAGTCTTTCTTCCAAAGGGCTCAGGCCAAGAGACTACGACTCCAGGAAGAAAATGCAAGTACTCAAGAGGAAGGACATGGGGGAAATGCTTCTGTGATTACTTCCATAGGCACTGATGCTGAAGAGGGTGTAGGATCATCAACAAAAGCACACAACAGTCCCTGTACAGCCTCAGATCTCCAGGAGAAAGACCCGGTCCCTCTCGTAGAGGCTTCCACATCAGGCTGTGGCCTTACGGTGTCCGAGAGCCTCACCTGTCCCGTGTGTTTCGAGCAAGTGGTGACCACGGATTTGAATGTTTTCAACAAACATATAGACCAGTGTCTCAGCGGTGCCTCCAGAAAGCCAAACCACTATACCATTTCGGACACAGAGTCAGAGTTGGACCTAGAGGGTGACCACAAGGAATGTGAAGTGATGCAGTCGAACAGAGATGATCTTCAGGAACACAGCTTGGATTCTCTTCAAACGGTGTTGTTGATCAGTGATGACAACGAAACGCTGACCTCAGGACAGCCTCAGTCATGTGACGATAACGGCCCCATCCTCATCTGCCCAGTGTGTCAGCTGACTCAGGATAGTGATGACCTCACTGTCTTTAACCGCCACGTTGACCTCTGCCTGAACCAGGAGGTCCTACACGAGCTTCGGGGGCACACATCATCTCCCATAAATCCACCCTCAGCTATAAATAGCAAGGCCATAGGTGAGTGTGTGTATTAAATGAGGTTGTTCCACACTACCACACTAAAGAGGAACCACATACTGTGCAAATAATCTGTCATCATTAACCATTTTTAAGTTGATATGGCAGCTAACATCCAGCATAACAGCATGTATTTTAGTTTGGAGTATGATGACTCACTCTCTTTTAGCTCCACTCGGTTTTAGGTTGTGCACAGTGGGATTTTAGAGATTTTCTGAAAACAGCTGCTGACTGCAGCCGTGAACACATCACGAGTGTCGATGGTGAACCAAATATCTATTTTCTTTTAAGCTCCGTTAAGCCAAAGGGTGCTGCAAATTCTGGTGATCAATTTCTATAGAGAGAGAGAGAGAGAATATTTTCAAATAGTTTTCTCATTTTTATTTCTGAAATTGTCTCCATGAAAATGATTAATTAAAGCCATTTTATTATTTCAGTGTATCCTGCATGGAGTGTATCTATTTCTTCTGATGACAGATAGATCCTGTTAGCAGCGACTATGAGTCAAAGTCAGCTTTATTGTCAAAATTACTACGTGTGTTATACATCCAGAAATCTCGAGATACCGTAAAATGTGGCTGTGATGCATCTTTGGAGCTAACAAAAGGAATGTCTGTTTGGCAGGGTGTCATTGGCCTGTGACCTTGTTATTTACTGACAGTGACACGGTGTGACACGATTGTATCGATTCCTACAGAGAAAAGACATCTCATTTCAGCCCATGGGGCTTCCTTTGCTCTGGTCTTGGAAATGGCTAAATCACTTTCTCCCCTGTTCATTCCCTACAATGAACTGCACCCCGGTTTCCTCTTAAACAGGCCTGCCTCAGAAATTGCTCTCTTTATATCTCTGAAGAGGTGCCTAGTGGGCCTCCACTGGATGTCATCTTTTTGATAGAGAAGAGTTTTTTTTTTAATGCGTTTCTCTTCGCAGACCGAGCCCGTCTCCTGTCAACACAAGCAAGTAAAGGCAAAACCAAAAGGTGAGACTACATTGTTGCTGTAGAAAATATTGAGTCTCTTCATATTCCATGTACTTGAGGTAAAGTAGTAACTATGGATGTTTTCTAAATTACATTTAGACGAGACTCGCCGTCTTCCCCTCCTTCTAAAAAGGCTAAAGGACTCGGCCCTCACACCATCGACAAGTTCTTCAGGTGATGCATGGTGTCCACGTTTTCTTCAGGAAATGAGAAGCCTGTTCCACAGGGAAGGTTTTCATTGAACACAAAGCCATATTCAATGTTTAAAAAGATAACTGTAAATCTATGGGATAATGATAAATGAAGCTAAGCATTTGCCTTATTTGCTTTTTATAAGCCATAACTAGACAAGAATGTAAAGATGACAAGAGACAAATGTTGTTTTAAGTCTTGAACATTAATAGAAATATATATGCACAATTCATTGTCTATTCTTGTTACCACTGAAGATACGTGTAATGTTTTTGCAAAGTGGATCATGAAGGTATTTATTACATGCTATGGGGACAGTGTTAGTTTTTAATTTATATTCAGAAAATGATCTTATTCATATATTTTCATTTCCAATTGTATTTATTTCGTTTTCCAATGATCATACATTGATCATACATGTTTAAAAATGAAAATAAGAGAATCCTTCTATCATGTTTATTGAAATAAACTACTCTTCTGATGAAATGTCACTTTGGCTGATGTCATTTTTGTACATTTAATTACCACACGCTCAACATTAATATGACTTACCAAATAAGGGTTGGCCTACTGAAGAAAGGCCCCAAATGAGGCTGTTTTAAGTTGTATCAAAGTGTATAACTTAAGTGTTATTTAAGTCCTGAATCGAATAAGAGAAACTCACACTCCGGGTCCTCAGAGGCCGGCAGCAGCAGCAGAATGTGTTGCCTCAGGTTGTGTGAATATGACACATCGTTCTGCAGTGCATGTGAAGCTATAGTCAAACTTCCCTTGGCAAACAAGTTAAACTGCTATTAAAGCCTTATGTTAATCTTTTGTAAACAGTGCACTGTGTTCTCAGAACTTAAAGTTAAAAACACTTTGTATAACATATATAACTCAAGGTAAGAAGCCGTAGTCATGCCATATTCTAGCCATATTCCAGTCATGTTAGACAGGTGGAGTGTGACTGTTAAACATGTTCTGTTACTATTAGCATTCACTTAAGGGTGTGAGTAAAGTAAACAGGGACCAGCCCTCCAACTTTAAGGAGTACACTTCCACTTCAAGACTCGCTGTGGACTATTTCAAGACGGGAACGGCACGAAACTGGGTCAAATAGGATTTTTCTCATCTTCTGTAGGCTCTTTTTTTGCCTTCAGTTCAAATATTGGACTGTTTATTACATTACACCAAGCCCACCTTGGTCCCACATAGAGGTATTTTAAAAAGCTTCACAATGGATAGAAGAGCTTTGACTTTGAAGGCGATGATCCAGAAGCATCACCTTAAGACGGAACATTTGGACCCTCGAAAGTGGATGACACAGGAGACAGTCGACGCGTTTGCTGACTTCATACTGAACAAGCACTCTGACAGAGAGACAGACAACAGCTTTGACAACCAGGAGATGTGTGAGTATGTGCAACACAACTAGAACAAGGTGGAAAATAAATAAATGTAATGTGGTCTTACAGAATAATGTACTCTTGTTCAGGACTGAGCCCTCAAGTTTATATTGTTTGAGCTGGAGTTAATTCTTAGCTAATCATTGTGGTGGAAGGACTGTATGCCCCATTTCTTTACAAGAAAACACATATTTACACAAGGCTGAAGCTATGGCATTCTCTACCACAACACATGAAACAGATACTCGCTACCTTGCTGTTATTGTAAGCTCCTCACACATCATTTGGCCCGGTACATGCAGTTCTGTATAAAACAATATATGTAAAATGCCATATGTGTTGTGCAGTGCTTGATGCAGAGAAGCAGTTTATGGAAGCTGCCAAGAGAAATGACGTGGAGACCATGAAGACTCTAGCAAGAGGGCTGAACGCCAATGCGAGGAATGTGGTGGGTAATGAGACAAACAGTCTATGTGCATCTCAGTATCACACAAACAGACTGAAAGGCTGGTCTTTTGTAAAAGCTTTTGTAAAACACTGATGAAGTTGTTTGCAGGATAATAGGACGGCACTTCACTATGCAGTAGCTGGCAAAAACAAGGAGGCTGTGCAGCTTCTTCTGCAACGGAGAGTCAAGGTGGACCAAAAGGACAAGGTGGGAGGAAATACCTGCTTCTGAAAATGTAGGTTGCTAACAATAGCTCATGTAGTATTTTGAAGATATCACAACTTACCATTTTATATTCTGCATCTTATAGTACGGAGTGGCACCCATTCATCTGGCTGCCTGGTTTGGCAGTTTGGAGATCTTGGAGTTATTAGTGAAGGCTGGGGCCGAGCAGAAAGTTGAGAACGAGGTAACAAAATCCAGACTTTTGTTTTACGGTTGATCAGTTACCAGGGGCGTTGCCCGGACCTGAAAACATTCGGGGCTTAGCCCACAGTGGCGGCGGCCGCGGCGCTACAGTGGAATTTTCAACTGCAACACTCCCCACACGCACATACACAGTACACCCGCGACTGTCACAATGAAGGCTCGATAATCAGCTATAATCAGCATATAGGCAGGGCAGGGGAAAAGTGCTATTTTTTACGAGTGGGGGGGCAGACCTCACCTCCTCTAGGGGGGTCCGGGGGCATGCTCCCCCGGGAAGATTTTTTTTAAAATATTGAAGTTAAAGCATCAATCTGGTGCACTTTGAGAGCAACATTAAGAGATCTATGGATACATCTCTCAACACCCATATGAAATAGAACTGGAAACAGATTTACTATTTCTTTATGGATATTTTACAAATCACTCCCCTTTTAAACTCTATTCTTGTTTTACTGCCATATAGTATTTCATACCTGTTTTTCATTTATTCTCTTATTTTTTTTATAACTATAATGATCATATGAACGTGTGCCGCGGAAATAATCTTTTGAATAATTTGTGACCAAACCGTTTGAGACCCACTGAGATAACTTAGACTAAAGTTAACTATCTAAACCCTCAGAGAGTCCTTTAGCTCACCTGAGTCCCTCAGTCTGAGAGGAGAGGACTCTCCTCCAGCTTGTCGTGGAACAAACAGCTCCTTATGTCCGTTAGTGCAGCGAGCTAACCAGATGCTAACAACACGGTCCCTGCTGGCACCGGTCTCTCTCTCCCTCTCTCTCTCTATCACACTTAAATGCGCTATCGCCACACACACACAGAGCCGAGCTTGAATTACACAAGCACACGTTTATTTCCATGCAACTCTCTGATTGGTCTGGTGTCTTGCCTCTGTTGCATTCACTGAACACGGGAAATTACAGTCCTGCCGTCCTCTCTTGTGTCATGATGAGGTTCACGTAAAGCACGGTTAATGTATTATATTATTGAGGGAGAATTGTCCGGGGCCACAGAAAAAACATTCGGGGCTAAAGCCCCAAATGCCCAGGCCAGGCGACGCCACTGTCAGTTACCAACAGAAATGAACATGCACAAATTTGGCATTTTTTGCAACATTTATAAAACGAAATAAAGAGTCAATTCAATTGTATTATGTTTGATTTTGAACCTAACATTTGTATGCCTGTTTCATTATTATCATGAACCCAGAGGCTCTTGTTACTTCTGTTATATCATTGTGTTGGTTGCAGCACTGCTTCATAAAAACACTGACTTAATTGTTCCACCTCAGGAAGGACTGAACATCATGCACTGTGCTGCTATCAATAACCAAACTGAAATCATAGAGTATATAATGAATGACCTGCAGATGAAAGAACTGGACAAAGAAGACCAGGTATCTACTTCACTCATTTTCATAAATCAACTTAATAATTCACTGTCTGAGTGATATCAAAGGTCTTGCAGTACATGTGGTTGTTTGTACCTCAATTATTGTATTTCAGTCAGGTCACCGGGCATTTGCATTGGCAGCAGCGCATGGGTGTGTTGAAATGTTGGACATGCTGATTGTGCCATATGACATGGGAACCATGAAGCCCAACAAGGTGTGTGTTGACTTGTTTATCTGTTGTTGGTTATTTATGCCAACACGTGTCTGAGTGCACATTTGTGTGTCACCCCTGCGATGAAGCTCAGCCCTCTTTGATGCCAGGTGTTTCCCTCCCTCCCTTCTGCAGCGCGGAGACACGCCCCTGCACTTAGCTGCCAGGAACGGCCACCTGGCCGCCGTCCAATCGCTGCTGCAGAGCTTTGATACTCGGGATGAAGTCAATATGGTAGACAATCAGTGTAAACGTCCTCTCTATCACAGTTTGGTTTGTGACAGTGTGTGCTCACTGGCTTATCCACGGCTGGACAGTGGCTCCATTTAGGATTAATTAAGATGTATCAAACATGTACAGACTACTATAATATAAGAAAGGCAAACTGTGTTAGGGCTTTAACTCCAGCTCTGTTTGGTACACTTACTGAATTGAAATGACAGTCGTTACCTGTCAACGAATACTTTTTAAATAGCAGACTAGCAGAAAGCAATATTTTTAATATAAATGGTCTAATACCTGTTCAGTGTACAAATGCCAATGGAATTCTGATTTCTAGTTGGTCTGAAACGTTTGTTTAAGTGTTGTGATAATAATCATTTAAAAATTGTTTTCCACCTGAGAATAATTTTCTGATTCTGTTATGGTTATTGCACCACTCCTATAAACATTTGTATTCATGGATTGCATGTGGCAGGAAGGTGAGACAGCTCTGTACCAGGCTGCAGAACACGGTGAGGAAGAGTGTGCTCTGCTCCTATTGGAGGCTGGCTGCGACCCCAACATCCTCACAAAGGTACAAAGAGCCACTATACTGACAATAAATACACTTACCCTTCAGATTTGGTAATGTACGTACATATCTATATGCAACCCAACCTATGGTCCCTACCGTCAATTTGTGTTTATCCTGTGTTTATGATCCATACTAAATTAACCTTGGCATTGTATATATATTTTGGATTTGCACCTTATTTTTAGCTTAGATATTTACGCTTTTCTCACTTTGCATTGCAAATGCTGCTAAGCAATTTCACTTGGCAAAAATACTAACTTAAACATTAGGTTTAAGTCTAACTCAAATATTAACTTAACATTTAAGCGACTGTGGGGTCGTAAAGACTGGATACAGCGCTATATACAGTCCATTGACCAAATCACTGACCTGATGGTGCCCTGCGGTCAATAATGGATTGCTCTCGAATGATTATATTTTGTAGGTAGGCATACAGCTAAACTTCTCTCTCTTTCAGGCCAATTGCAGTGCTCTCCATCCAGTTTCGGAAAAAGGAGACACATCTGTTGTCCAGCTCCTCTTAGATTACAAAGCCCATACAGACTTCCAGAATCAGGTGAGCTAACACAAGCTATGTGGCAGCAGTACACTCTCTCTTGAGTTTTTGGTAACACAGATCACACACACGCTGTGCAGCTGACATTCTGCCTGGATGCACCAGTATAGTTTTACATATTTTTCTCTTACGCTAACATTTCATTTTTTGGGCTCATGTTGGATATTTTTGCTCTCAGAACCTAGAGGCTCCTCTCCACCTGGCAGTGAAGAACAGTCACATCCCTGTCATCCATTGTCTACTAAAGTCTGGTTGCAACGTCAATGTTACTGATAAGGTATGATCTTTTTAGTAACAGTAAATAAGATGTCAGTCATATATGAAAATAAACAAATATGTGCTGCATTGTCCTGTCCTATCAGAGGTCCCAGACTGCCATGCATCTCGCTGCAGAGCTGGCCAGAACAGAAGTGGTGGAAATGCTTCTTAAATCAGGGCTGGATCCGACACTCAGGGACAGGGTAAGACTTCTCACAAACAGACTTTCTAAAGCTAACATAGTTAAGTTACCATTTATGTTACTCTTGTATATGTGCACACTTTTGTCTTAATCTTGGCCAAAATCGTATGGTTGAGCCATCCAAAAGGCACACAAAAATATAATTCAAAGCAAAACAGCATGCATCCTTCATTGAAACTGTAAGTGTATTCATCTTGTTGTACATGTTGGATTGGGAGTAGCAGAACAAGACGGCCCTGGGTGTGGCAGCCAGAGCAGACGAGGTGATAATCGTTGACATGATCATCAAAGCAGAAAGATACTACGCCTGGAGGAAGGTGAAATCATACAAAAATGCATACATTTTACGGTTTTCATGTGTGCCATTATCCATTCGTGAGGCCTTGAAATCAATGATTACATTCATCACAAATGATTGATTTCCTAACGTCAAATTCTAGATTGGTTGAATCCCCTCTAATACTATTAAAGTATCCACAGTGACAAATGACTCACAATCCAGAAGCATTTGAAAGCAAATGTACCATCAATTTAATTAAGGTCACGTCTGATTCCTTCCTCTTCTTGATTTAAAAAGTGTTTGACTCTGGCATTCATATAGCTAATTGTGTGTGTCTTTCCAATAATCTCTTTCCATGACCTATGCGCTCTCTGGCCTTTATCAATCTGCTGTCATAATTTAATTTCTCTTTCAGGCCAACCCAGAACTTAATGAGAGCATTCACAGCGAGTATCCGCTAAGGTTTAAACTCGACCACCGCTTTGAGACCAAGCAGCTCCGCTCAATGGCCTGGCGCCTGGCGTATGAGCTCCTGAAACCTGGAGACTGGAAAAGACTCGCTGAAAACTGGGGCTTCACTAAAGAGCAAGTGTCGGCCATCGAGGAGCAGTGGACAGGTGCCATAACTCACACCAACTGGACACATTTTGCTGTTGACTGTGCATTCTCTGAACTAGTATAACTTATGGCACATTTCCACTGCAGCGGGGTAGCCCCGTTTAAGCGTCCCTAAGCGTCCTCGCTCAGGCCTCGGGCTGCCTCGCTGGCCGTCCGAGGCCATGGCGCATTTTCATTACAGTTTAGGACCTGGGGTAGCAACGCAGTGTAGGCGGGGCGATCTGTGCAGAGACATCCTGGAATACTTTCACATTTCGAGTTGTTCCGTCGAGCTCCCGCTGGATTTTATCATCCCCAATTAGATGTAGGAACGTCGTCACCTCCTCGGTCGACCACGGTGTGACGTTGCCATTTTTGTAGCTCCTCCGTTTACAAAAATGCTGTGTATAAAAATGCTGCAAGCTTGCTTCTAGATATATATGCGATGCTAGGGATGATCTCGCGCGCGATCTTGTGACGATTCTCTCTGACCAATCAGCAGTCGAGAGTGTTGACGTCACTAGTTCAGCCCTGGCCTGGCCTGATAGAACCACGATTTTATGGGGCCGGAAAAAGAGGGAAAAGGTACCCGCTAGCCGGTGCTACGCTATATGGAAAGGCCACCAAAAACTGGCCTGGCCGCTTGAGGACGCTTAAGGACGCTTAAGGACGCTTAAACGGGGCTACCCGCTGCAGTGAAAATGCACCAATATAGTTTGTTTAAAGGTCCCATGTCATGCTTTTCCGGTTATTACCCGTTCCCTTGTGTGTTATGAAGGTTTTTATGCATGTAAACGGTGTGCAGAGTCAAAACCCTCAAAGTACACCCTGTTGCGAGTAAAACTCTAACACAGAAAATACCTCCCCAAAACGCCTCGTTGGAGATATGTCATTGTCCATTGTTTACTTCCTGGGTAACGTGACGTAGGAATGGCCAGTAGCCACGCCCAGAGCTATGACGCGTTGCGGTCATGCGGTACCCGGAACCAAAGGGACCAATCCGTGGAGCCGTTACGTTAATCCCCCGCTGATTGGTCCAAATTGACCAATTCACGGACTTCCTCACACACTAACACACTCAGGGCCCTTCTTACTTCTCTTATTTTTCATTTCCTCGCTCCTCTGTCTCACCGGAAGTTGATTTGTCTGCGCCATCTTGAGTAGCGTCCCAATGGCCTTATTTTTGCCGGAGGAGCGAGGAGCGATAATCGAGGAACCACCAGACCATCCTTCGATGAAATCCTCAGACACTCGTCCCGCCCTCTTACTGTGTATCGCTCACTGATTGGACGATGCAGTGCATGCACTGATCTGATGCTTCTTGACATGAGAGCAGTTTCCCAGCGGAGTGAAGAAAATAAATGAACCTCACGGGACTCACTCCTCAGTTTATACCGTGTTTTGTTTCAATTAATGTTTCATTTAGTTACAAATATGTGATATATCTGAACAACAAAGTGGTCAAAAATCATTTTATTCATTTTTTGGAAACATTTTCATGATCGCTTTTTTCGTTTTACATTTTCATTTATTGTCATTTCCATTCAGTCAGTCATTAAGTGCTATTTAAAATGTTAATTTGCTACATAACCACACAAACAAACAAAGTGTGCAATCCAATGAATGTTAATCTAACTGGGTTTTGATAGATAACATATCTCTTTTTCTTCTCTCAATTATTTGATTTCTATTGTACACTCTAATCAATATTAATCCAACTAATGTTTGTTTATACATTTTAAGAATGGCGTTTATCTTTTTTGAGAATTAGTTCTTATTTTATTTTATTTATTTGGGTCTACAACAGATGATACAAATGTTTGTGTCAGTAAATGTGTACTAACAGAGGCGGGGGTGTGTGTGGAAATAACGGGGACAGAGCTGGCTGCTGTCAGACGATCAGCTGTGCAGCGTCATCACAAACGGACGTCGCTTCATGTGACGCTTCGGAGGAAAGGACGTCCCATTGCTCTTAAAACTAATTTCCCTGCTTCTCGTGGTTTCCTTGGGCCCTTCTCACTTCGGTTAAATGGATTCCTTGCGTACCTCACTTGCGTCGTTTCCCTGCGACTAGTCCCTCCCACCAGGGAAGCATGGAGAGATGCAAGGAAACCACGAGAAGCAGGGAAATTAGTTTTAAGAGCAATGGGACGTCCTTTCCTCCGGAGCGTCACATGAAGCGACGTCCGTTTGTGATAACGCTGCACAGCTGATCGTCTGACAGCAGCCAGCTCTGTCCCCGTTGTTTCCACACACACTCCCGCCTCTGTTAGTACACATTTACCGACACAAACATTTGTATCATCTGTTGTAGACCCCAATAAATAAAATAAAATAGGAACTAATTCTCAAAAAATATAAACGCCATTCTTAAAATTTATAAACGAACAATAGTTTGATTAATATTGATTAGAGTGTTTGTTTGGATATGTAGCAAATTAACATTTTAAATAGCACTTAATGACTGACTGAATGGAAATGACAATAAATGAAAATGTAAAACGAAAAAAGCGATCATGAAAATGTTTCCAAAAACTGAATAAAATGATTTTGGACCACTTTGTTGTTCAGATATATCACATATTTGTAACTAAATGATACATGAATTGAAACAAAACACGGTATAAACTGAGGAGTGACTCCCGTGAGGTTCATGTATTTTCTTCACTCTGCTCTCATGTCAAGAAGCATCAGATCAGTGCATGCACTGCCTCGTCCAATCAGTGAGCGATACACAGTAAGGGGCTGGGCGAGTGTCTGAGGATTTCATCGGAGGATGGTCTGATGGTTCCTCGGTTATCGCTCCTCTATTATCGCTCCTCGATCCTCGGTCCTCCGGTACCAGATATGTTCGGGCTACCAGATATGTTCGGGTGTATTTCCGTCGCATCCGTCCTCCGTCATATTCGTCATATTTTACGGCAACTCAAGAGGGCCATCACGGTCAAATTCCGAACATTTAAACATAGCCGACACTTCATTCTTTACTTTGTCCGTTATTATATGTAGAAGATTATACTTTTTCTCCGTCATGTTGTTTCCTGAGCAACAACTTCAAACAGGCATAGCCTACACTTCATTCTTTACTTTGTCCGTTATTATATGTAGAAGATATTAATTTTGTCTCCGTCATGTTGTTTCCATAGCAACAACTTCAAACAATAACAACTAACCGCTAGCCGCAAAGCTAGCATCACAGCCACTGCTCCGTTTTCAGAGACTTTGCACACGTTTTTCACAAACATGTTCACACGCTAGGAGTACTTCCATTCGCTTCGTCTTGATCTGTAGATGTGATTTGATGTGTCGTGTGTCCCCCAACTCCTCTCCAAAGTTCAGATATTTAATAAAATACTCATGGGAGTTTCCTGAATGTTCATGCCAAAAGCCAAGCACTAGGCCCTGGGTAAATTAAGAGGCTGATCTCGGGCACTTTTGTCCACTTTCCCTGGTGGTAGAAACTCAAGCCAGACATCCCTGGAATCGTCTCAGAGAGTAGATGATCAGTGGGGCCTTGTTTTTACTGAATGATGTGTTTTTTTTATGGGGAATTCAAATATGAGCTTATTTTTAGGATTTTCGGAGACTTTGCACACGTTTTCACAAACATTTTCACGCTAGGAGTATGGGAGTACTTCCATTCGCTTCGTCTTGATCTGTAGATGTGATTTGATGTGTCGTGTGTCTCCCAACTGCTCTCCAAAGTTCAGATACTATATAAAAATACTAAAAGGTAAATAAAACATTAAACATAATGACAAAATAACAACCTGAAAGATATGTATTCTATCTACACATTTCGTAATTATCTAATCTAGTGGCCTTATAAAAGTGTTGGCTAAAGTAATGCAGAATATATATATCTTTGAATTGTAAATAATTAGAAACATTATTTATGTGCACAAGTACATGGGACCCCACCATAGCACCCCACACATAACAAGCTGTCCCGAGTTCCTCCGGCTGCAGTTCCGCAGACGGCCGGTGTGTGGCAGCAGAGCGCTGGGAGCAGAGGGAGGTGAGTATATGACGGATGACGGATGCGACGGAAATACACCCGAACATATCTGGTAGCCCGAACATATCTGGTACTGACACCGGCAAAAATAAGGCCATTGGGACGCTACTCAAGATGGCGCAGACAAATCAACTTCCGGTGAGACCGAGGAGCGAGGAAATGAAAAATAAGAGAAGTGAGAAGGGCCCCTTGCGTCTCTCCATGCTTCCCTGGTGGGAGGGACTAGTAGCAGGGAAACGACGCAAGTGAGGGACGCAAGGAATCCATTTAACCGAAGTGAGAAGGGCCCCCGCCCCGGTGCAGGCAGCTCTGCTGATTTCTCCTCCCTGGCTGCAGGCTGATAACAGACAGTTGGGATCGCGGCGAAATCCTCTGTGCAGACCCATTCTCACAGCGTTTATTAACCTTTTTCTTACTCAATATCAAGCCACACTTATTGTTTTTACTTCGGCTGTGATTTTGTGTGTGCTCAGGATGAGTTTGGCTGTGTTTCGCTGTCGCTAAACAAGGAAACCACACCTCCACGGAGCTCAGCGCGATTCAACGTCCCGAGCCAGGGAGGGTGGGGGCTGGATTGGAGCTACAACGAGCCGTTAAAGGCAGAGAGTGAAATTCAGTGAATACACGTAGTTTACAGAGATGCTGTATGAGAAACCAATCTGATTTTGGAAAATTGCACAATATAAATCTATTCTAGTAGACCTCAACAATGGAATTATGATCAGTGGAAATGGCCATGACATGGGACCTTGTGTCATGCGTCATGTGTCCCCTCTCTCTGTGTAAAGACATTCTGAAAGTTTCAGGAAGAGATTCTCTCTTTTTGTCCTGATCCATTTATATAAAAACCTGTCTGAAAATGAGCTGATCAGATTTTGGCCACATTATAATGTCATAGCGATTTTTTGGCTTGTGTAACCATTTAGCCAATCACCAACCAAGGTAATCCCCCCACCACCACCTTATCACCTGCATCTCCTCCTAGAGCACCATTGTGTTCTTTTTAACCAAATATCTCTCAGAGGTGCGTGGGGAGTGGCTCCTTATTTTCATCTAAAAGTAACAGAGAATCAGCACTTTTGAAACAGGGCTGAAACATAGGGGATTATGGGATGCTACAATGCATGATCTGTTTGGTATTTCAAGCCAAACATTCAGAGACATGTTTTGTATATATCGGAGACCTATAATATATCGATGAAAAACAGTATAATAGGGGACCTTTAAATTCAAAGTTGTTTTCCTGGCTCTACAGTGTTGTGTGTTTGTCCACAGGTCAGCACAGCTATAAAGAGCATGGGAACAGGATGCTGCTGATCTGGCTCCACGGGGAGGAGTTGGCTGAGAGGAGCCCTGCGAAAGAGCTCTACCAGGGCCTAACCCTCACTGGGAACAGGAAAGCTGCAGGTACATTCAGTTTACTGCAAAATCTCGGTCCCGGGGATTTGTGCTAAAAATTGTATTAAGAAAATGTTAATTTGTCTTACAGATAGGATTCGGATGGAGGCAGAGAGTTCCAGCAAGAGCTGCAGCATTTCATAAGAATGAGCTCTGCAACATATGGACTGACATCAACGTCGTCTTAATAAAGTTTTCAATGATACAAGAAGTTAGCAGTAAAATAATTTATTTAGATCATCAAAATATGGCTTTGGTTTAGTAAATAAAACAACTTGTGGTGTTGGACGGTCTTAATAGAAAACATCAATAAAATAAATACTTAAAACATGCATTTTAAAACATTACAGTACAGTCTCACCTGTGCATAATTTAAAAGTTTTTATAAAAATACATGTCCATTTTTCCATTCTACACTCCGTCAAGCTGGTATTAACAAAAACATTTCCAAGTGCATTTCTAAACACCTGTATCTGTGTGGCTCTTTCCTGAGAGAAAATTCTATTGCTAAAGAAACACATTCGTGAGAGGAAGCAAAACAAAAAATGCAAACAACAAGGGCAAATTCACCCCAAAATAAAATGGACCAAATGTATGTCATGGCAACTATTTCTAGGTTTGTTGCACAGGATGTGTAACCATTTAAAATGTCACTAGGTGAAGAACACTTTCCATGAGATATGTGTGTGGTTAGTCAACCACTTTGATGGAGTGTACTTGGCACGTGTTGTTGTGTGTTCTGGAGGAGCTCCTGCCTGCGGAGGAGCGCTGGACCTGTTTGGAGGGACGGGGGAACTTAGCAGCTGTGGCCTGACCAATGGTGAGCTGGAAGAGAAGCAACAGGAAATGATCATCATTGGGTGAACACACAACATAACACAGGCTTACAGCGGTGATGCACACTGTCCCGTACCTGAGTGACAGGATGATGGCGTTCAACGATCACAGAGCTCATGGGCGGAGCCACACCCATCACCTGGAGGTTGCTGCGTGCGGCCTTCAAGACGTCAGAGCGCGCAGTGATGCGAGCCGTTACCGTCTTTAAAGGTTTCTGTTGACTGGCTGTGATGACACGACCACCCCCCTGAAAAACATAAACATTATAGTGTCATGTATAAATGTGATTACTGTAGTAAGACTTGCTCTAAACTTAATTCTGTGTCATTGTTCACCATTTTGATAACCATTTATTTGAAGCGTCATAGTTTCACATAGCTGTTGTGAAAGGTTTGACACTGTGTCATTACCTGAAACAAGTTGTACCAGAGTCAATAGATCCGTTTGTGTAATGCTAACCTGTTTGTGGTGACTGGGAGCGCCCCCTAGTGGCAGGGAGCTGTGCACTACTGTAGTGGGAGGGATCATTTCTGCCCGGGACGTGGGGGCACCAGAACCCCTCTGAGAAACATTAATAAGGGAAAACAGGAACACTATTTATTTAAAAAATACTGTAAGAACATTTCTGTTTTAGTGGCATCTTCATGAGTACAGTTCAGTGCGATGCCAGAATTTGTAGCAACAAACAAAAACGATCAGTTATAGAAAAATAAATCGGTGATCATACAAAAGCATATTATCACAATTCAAAGGGTTTTTACATTTTATACAAGTGGATTCCCTGATCAAATTAGATATTTGATAAGAAATTGAAAAGCGTTATAGAGGAACTACGGTTTGTCAAAGAGTTTTCATTGGAAACTGTCTCACCATATCCTCTGCTTCACTGTGGGAAGGGTCTGGGCGGTCAAAGGGGACTGGGCTGAACCGGGAAGTAGGGATGGGAAATGTTGGCAGATGAGCCAATGAAGCAGAGCCAGGCTCATCCTGGGGAGGTGGAAAATCTACAGAAACAAACAAACAAGGCTTCATGATATCCTCCACAACAGCTATATAAACACTACAAAACAGATTGACAATTTTTGCCAAGTCTGAAGGTCTCTAAAAAATAAAGTGTATCATTTGGTGTTCGGGTCTGGGGAGACCCATCAGAATTGTTTTGGGTGACTCGAGGTCAAATTTGGCCCAATCAAGATTCATATTTGACTTTAGACACCCCAGCCCCACCCCCTTCATCCACTGTAACAATAATTTTTCGCAACATGCACCTGGTCTCTCCTCCCTCTGCCCCCCTCCCCCCACCGGAACTCGACTTTTCTCAAAGAATATGTAAACTAACACTTGAACCTAAATACACATATGTGGTGTAATGTGTTTCGGGCCATATAAGTAATAATAAGTTAGTTATGATGTAGTTAAAACTAGGGCTGCTCGATTATGGCAAACATCATAATCTCGATTATTTGGGTCAATAATTGATATCACGATTATTAAAAACGATTATCCATTTACTTTGAAAACATACATTTATTGGAGAATTTTTTTTTGAACAGTATGTTTTTAACAGTTGATTACCCTGAACTTTAAGTATAATTCAACTGACAAACCAATAACAAATAAAATAATAATAATACAAAAATAATCGTTTTATTTCGATTACGTTGTTTTCGTAATCGTTGCAAGCCATAATCGTAATTGCGATTAAAATACGATTAATTGAGCAGCCCTAGTTAAAACAATATTGGATGATAGTCATTTTTCTTGTGTGTTTTGGACTGAGATAAATCATGGGTCAAAATGTACCCGTGAACACCATGAACGGTAACAGCTTTTTTACACAACACAAGGGTTGATTATGCATAACTCATATATATATATCTGCTATATATCAACGTGTTTTGTAGAGGTCTGGTTGGCAAAGAAGAGGATGAGTAAGAGAAAGAAAAAGATAATTAAATTAACGTCGCAGTTTGACACACCACATAATGAAATGCGTTTTAGGTTGCAAGACTCATTAAACCTGAAAGCAGATGGATGAACAGAAGACCATGCAAGAGTTCATTTGCACAAGCTAAAAACAGTGAGATCCATCTTCCGCAGCCATGTGCTCACCAGAAATAGCTTGAGAACAGCAGAACAGAACCGTGGCCTGATCCTGACTTGTTGCACACTGATGGGAAGGTTTAATGCCGTTAATAACTGTGTAATAAATACCTGGCTGCTAAATCCTTAGAACTGTTACAAGGTGTGTATTTTGTAAATTGTAAGTTGTGTAACTTGCTGCTGTTAAATACCAACCACCTATGTGCAATATGTGCTAGATGTGCAATATATATAGACGCCGTTAATAACTGTGTAATATATACCTGGCTGCTAAATCCTAAGAACTGTTACAGGATGTGTATTTTTTTTAAATTATGTAACTTTTCATTTTTTATTATATCATAACTTAGTACTTTTTTTTAATGTATGTCACATATTTAACATATGTAACATTAAGCTGTCTGTGGCTCTTTTTCCTGCTGTAACCACGCACATTTCCCCTCTGTGGGACTAATAAAGGTATTCTGATTAAATCTAGTGCGAAAGGCATGAAACCTTAGATATGTCCTTACTGGTGTTAATGGGATTGTGTGCAGGTGATGGTGTAACACTGTGAGCTTTCAGTGCAAGTACTGAGCTTATTATTACTTTGTTGTTTAAATGCCTTGTGAACATTAGCAGTTTTGACCTGTTGCATTTCAATTTGGCTACAGATGAAAGTGCCATTGTCTGCTCCAAGGTTTATATGATTGTGTCAAAACGCCAACAAGAGAAACAGGATAGTCAAAAGTCAAGAGGAGAAGAAACGATTTTCCTGTGATCCTCTTCTGAAATAATCCTGTCACGACATTGGAGAAAAACACATTTTCTCATTGGTGTTTTGAATGTTGACAGAATCCATGAACAGTGTTGTAAACTACAGCATCAGTCCCTTAAGTTGCTTCACAAGTTAAAGTATGTGTTTTGTCGTTGTAAAGTTATCGATTCATTATTTTAGTCAATTGTTGTAACTTCTTAGACGTGATATATGATGTTACGTTGCTTGGATGCAATAGAGTAAAGAAGCATATGGCCTTTTACCAGGCCAAGAAAGAGCTGCACTTGGTACTCATCCAAACTCACTAAACACAGACGAGGAAATATTTTTAATTTGATGATTATTTATTTTATTTTCTTGAATGTATGTCTTATTTTCTTTCTATTAATTATTGCTTTGGACCTTCGTGTGAGTGTAAAATAAATTGAATTCCAATGTCCTATATTGTCCCAAGCCCTTAACCCTATATCCACAACACTAACATACCCCTAAAGAGCAGCGATTACATGATTCAATAAATGTTGCAAAATGCTATTTCACTTTTCCAGCCAATCTTTCAGTGTCACATCAAGGTTGTAACCTGTTCAAAGTACCCCTTAGTTAGCACTCAGCACATCCATTGACTCACTCTTCCATTACATGAGTCAGTGAATGACTTCAAGAAAAGAACAAAGACCACCCTCCACTCCACTCATTCATAAATCTACACAATTGCCAATAGCACGTGGCAGCAGCACTCTATTGGAGAAATGTTGTTTCTTTCCGTCTTGATAGCTGAGCTGAATCAATGCAGCACAGACGCAATGCCTTTATGCTTTGTTGAAGAGCTGGGGTCTATTTATGTAGTTACTGGGCTTGTGATGTCATTCAATTACCGACCGTGCTGATCATGAGCCGGTTGCTCCAGTCGTCCCTCTGTAGTTTGAAACATGCCGAGAGCCTCCATGTTGAGAGCACACACGCCCCTCATGAAGGCTTTCTTCATAGACTCTTCATAGCGCTCTCGCTCCAGTCGCAGTCTCTGAATCTCAGCCTGAGCCCCCTCTACAGCCTCGCAGTGCTGCGAGACAGGTGGCAGAGGAGGGAAACAATCAATCATTCATCACAGAATATATCACTGCCTAAAACACCTGTTCATTTCATTGCTTTCATTATTATGCTTTTGTTTTGCCCCCATATGTTACAACACTAATAACAACATTTCCCCTATTCAACCTCAATCTATAAATCAAGATACGTGTGGCTGGGATTCTTACAATAAAGTCACATATCATTTCAGCAATGCAGCGACACTATACTGTTTCGTATCGGGCACTACTGTTTCAGGCCATAACACTATTAAACACCTGAACTTTTTAAAGAACATCCATAAACATTCATCTGTTTTCATTTTGCTAATTATTTATCTAATACAGTACATCATTCCATTAACTTGCAGGGGTAGACATTAAGGGTAAAATGTACCACTGGCCCGTAACCACTGGCCCCACCATTGTAACCACTGGCCCCACCATTGTAACCACTGGCCCCACCATTGTAACCACTGGCCCCACCATTGTAACCACTGGCCCCACCATTGTAACCACTGGCCCAAGAGCATTCGTCCAAAGAAATCGACTACTAATGAAGAAAATGAACACATTTGTTGCAATAGTAATTTATGCAACTACATTACTACAACATTTGAATCATCAGTTCTTCCTCATTTTCCTCAATTGTTCATATTTGGTTTATTACAATAATTATATTGTGGTCATTGTTAAAACATGTCTGCTATTATCATTATTATGAGTATTATTATTTGTATAATGCGCTTTCTGCCTTCCTGTCGTTAGGAGTTAGAAATGTAATGGCTATGTAACAGATTAGATTAGAACCTTCATTATCCTAAACTCCCTATAGCCAATATACCTTATATTTTCTACTCTTCACTTACTTGTCAGCATAGGTCGGCATTGATGTACAGAGCCGACAAAAGACCTTGTTTATATCATCATATTGAAGCCAACTCCATCGATCAAGCCAGTGTGGCTGAAACTTTCTCTCCCTCTTCTTCTCCTACTCCCTGTCACTCTCCTTTAACTCTTCCGGTGACATTCTTTTATTTGAAGATTGTTTTTTGCCCGGCACTTGGCCAGTTACCGCTGGTATTAAAAACATTTTGGCGAATGGTTAGGTGGCGAGAAAGTCTGTAGTGAACGAGCGCGCTCCCACTCACGGGACAACTGCCTCACGAAACGCTATGTTGTAGCGTTAATAAACTAAACAATTTAACAAATTGCTCAAAGATTGTTGGTCAACCCTGTCAGAGACTCTATGACTCAGACATCATAACAACCTAGTGAGGCTGTCCAACAACATCATCTCTGACCCAAACCATGTTCTGAACAGTGAATATGAACTGCTACCATCTAATCGGAGATACAGGGTCCCACGATTCAATAAAGTCAGACTGAAGCACTCCTTTGTGCATCAGTCAATCCTCACAGTAAACACAGAGCTAAATCCCAGATCAAATGCACGCTGAAGGCTCTTTGAGCATGTTTTCTCTCACTGATTGTGCTGTTATGTTAAATGTTTGTTGTTTGTGTTTCATGTATTGTGTCTGGATACTTGTCTGTTGATGTTGGACATGGAGCTGCTGTGACGCAAGTCAAATTTCAGACTTGATCTGACAAATAAAGTATTATCGTATCATATCAAATTGCTATTCAAAATACCAATACGACAGGACCAGTTATTTTTTTAAAGCAAGATTTTTAGTGGCCGGAGCGGACAAGTGGAAAGTACGTTATGCTGGCCTAAATAGTGTCTAAATAGTGCTTCCGGGCCTTGACTTGTATATAGCCTCTTCTTGCACTATCTTTTTTAATTTGTATTTACTTGCATATCTCAAAACATTCTCTTGCACTATTGTATCTGTTTTATTTGTTACCTCTGCCAGCTTGGCCTCGTACTCTGCAGACAGGCGGGTGCACACCTCTTCTGCCCGTGCGCGACAGGCCCGCTCCACCTTGACCTTCCAGTGTTTCTGGATCAGGGTCTGCCAGCCGAACCACACCTTCTTCTTCAGCTGCAGATTGTAGTGCTGCTGCGCTACCCGAGCAGCATGAGCCTAGCAGGGAACCACAACACCATGAAAATATTCACAAGGAACCAATTACACCCATAATTCCTTCTTGTGCAGGTGCGGTACATTCTCTCTTGTGGCGCTTCTGGGCAATGGTTTGGACCAAAATGATGTCCTCCAGTATATTTAGCTTTTTAAAGAAATGGCATAAACAGCTATTTTGTAAATGTAACGCATTTGTTAGTTTGATAACATTATGGTGTGAGAGGGAACATCTTGCTCATTGGTGCATGTACAGAATCACACGTGTACATTTTGTGAGAGGGAATATTAGTGAAAAATATGGCATATGCATGTTCAGTGTGCGGTGACTTAGTGATGCATGGGTCGGTAACTCATGCAGAGAGTTGTCATTAGCATAAACCATTAAACTGCACTAACAGTAATCTAGCAATTTTAAGATACATTTACTACCATTCATTTGACATGTATTTCCCTAAAAAAGCATGTATAAAAAGACAACGAAACAAATATTTTTTTAACTTTGTGATTAAACCTGACAAACCAGACCATACCCTAAAGTGAGGATTTTAAATCAGGCTTCATAGACGATCATAAGATGTTGAGATATTACATGTGATGCTCATCTGAACACACACACGTTACTTTAATGTTGTACTAAAAGCCTGTAGGAAGCATCACAAGGCCATCAGTTTACCTCCTCTTTGGCCTCAGTGAGCTTCAGTCTCCAGTGGGTGAAGGCCCTCATTTTTTCATGCTTTTCTTTTTGTCTCTCCAGCACCTGGCTCAGGTTCGTAATCACCTGAGGGAGGAAAAACCAGACTTGTCAGTCTAAAATGAGGAAAAAGTTGTCACCAGAACTTCTCTCAAGTTCTTAATGCACATAAGAATTAGAGACATGATGTGCAATAACAAAGAGATGTGGGGCTGATAGTTTAGACATGGAATAAGCTCACCCAGTCCTGCAACCAGAAGGTAACATCTTAGTCTGATACTGAATCCATATTCAACCCACCAGCACATTATCTACAGGAGAAAGAAAATAAAGTCACCTCGTCTTTCCTCTGGTTGGAGGTCTCGTAGGTGTGTAGCAGTCCCTTCAGGCCGTCTATCTCTGATCTCAGGCCAGCTGACTGGACTTCATACCTCTCCTTCTCCTTCCTTATCTCCAGCTTGTGTTTCTCCATGAAGGCCAGCTTCCACTTCCTGAGCTCCGTCAGCACATTTGACTAATTAGGAAATAAAGGGTGGGACAGTCACAATGTGTTCATTACCCAGATTTAGTCAATATGGACATATAATCCATTTCAAATTAGATTGACAGGTGTGCCTTACAGAGGTCTAGAAGAGGCTACCACATGCAACCCCTAAAACAGAAATATATAGTACATTTGGCTCTAGAAGCAAATCATTTGACCTAAGCTAAATATCTACATGCTTAAACACTTTATCATGTTGCCTTTAGTGTACACATAAGTCTAGTAAGGGAGAGATATTGTTATGACATGCAACAAAGATCTAATGTTTGAAATTAAACCGGGGATGTTTAAGTTATGTAGCATGAGCAGTTAACACTTGTCTACCAATCTCTACACGGTCAAACATAATCAACATCCGCTCATGGGGCGGGGTGGCGCAGTGGGCTGTGCGTTTCATCATCAGATCAAGGGGGCGTTGGGTAACTCCAGTTCGAAACCCGCCTCCACTGCGTCAGGCCGTAGTGTCCTTGGGCAAGACACTTCACCCGGATTTGCTCCTGTGGGTATTGTCCACAGTACATGTATGATATCAATGTGTACTTGTAAAGCGCCTTGATGACTTCGAGGTGTGAAGATGGGCGGTGTGGCGCAGTGCGCTGTGCATTGATTATCAGATCAAAGGGGCGAAACCCGCCGCCGCTGCGTCTGTAAAGCCGTTGTGACCTTGGGCTAGACACTTCACCTGAATTTGCTCCTGTGGGTATTGTCCACAGTACATGACCATTATGTGTGTGTAATGTGTATTTGTAAGGAGCGCTTTGAGAGTCATTGAAAAAAGCGCTAAATAAATATAAGGATTATTTATTATTATCCACAAATGTCAAGATGTGTGGCTTATCCCGAAGGTGAAACAGCAGACAACACGTTCTGTGAGTCAAGAAAACTGAAAGAGTCTCAACTCAACTTCCCATGTCCAGGAACTCGCCTCCTCCAAAACCACTCCACTGGGAGACACAATAAAAAGGTCACTGGTGCCATGAAAAGAAGAGCTGTCATCGTATTCAGTAAGCCTCTCTAGGACTTTACATTCCCTTTATAATCTCTGACCTCCTCCTCACCATCACTTACGTAAATTGCCCACAGTATTACTGACATTTAATCTATCTCAGTCAAACTGTCTCATTGCATGAGTGTGGGAAATATCAATATAAGCTGAATACATGCATGCAGATTTCAGTTGCTCAAACCAGTACATTATTTATCATTAGATATACTCTGAAACTAACTGTGTTGGTGACAAATAAACAAAATCAAAGCGTTTCAGCAATTTCCAGCATTACTTATTTTAGGTTGTGTAAATGAACCTCTGTTAAACTAAAACATCTATGTCACAAACTGCATAAAAGCAAACTGCTTCTAGATTGCTCTGATAAAAGTTAAAATAATACTCTGTTGTACCATAGATTTGTATATTGGATAACTTCAATTCTCATTTCAGTATATCAAGAACAAACCTGCCAGCTTGCGTCGACTCTGCTGTAAACTGCTAAAACACACTGTCGCAATTATTATTATTCAGCATTGTGAGAGCCCTATATATAGCCCTGCGCCGTTATCTATGGTCCGCTCTCAAGCAGTCAGCCAATGAGGGCCATTACATTGATTGAGTGTGTAGGGACAGTTCTACAGTATGAGAGAGCACACTGACCTTCAGGTTGTTGCTCCACGTATCAAGAATGTTCTCCATCTTGCTTATGTTTTCCTCCGAGATAAACATTTCTGTCACAGCAGACTCGAGGGGGTCTGGGCTGTTTGACCCGGACCCCTCAGACACCGTCGGTCCCCTCTCTGAGGCAGCGTTAGAGGGCACCGACGCCCTGCTAGACGACCGTCCTGCCGTCTCCTCAGCTGGAAGGCAAGGCAAAAGAAACGCAGAAAAAAAAGGATATTATTCGAAATATTGCAACTGTGTGACCTTTGAATTAAAAAAACGTATGTTATATCATTAATATAAAATCGGGCCCAACCGTTTTGGTTATTTTATTAAATTTACCCTGAGAGGCACTTGAGTGTGTGGAGGGTTCAACAATTAAGGGGGAGACCTGTGTTGACCTCACACTCCTGCTCGAATGCCTTCCATCTGTAGCTTGAGTCGCAGTATCTGACAACAGACAAGGAAGAGAGAGGAAGGTACAATGGTAAATACTTAAAGAGGGAATGTTGCTTGAATACATTTTTAACCTGGAAAAAGTGAGTGAAATTCAAAGTTAAAATGTGAAAGCCAGAAAGACAGTTCAAGAACAAAAAAGGTGATGGTGAGAATGCTGAATAAGATGAGCATGGCTCCTCGTCCAGGAATGCATTTAAGTCAATATCTTAATTAAATCCTGCAGGGGGAAGAGAAAGCCTGCACTCTAAAGAGCAGTGCGGGCAGAGAGCCAGGAGATCATTACCAATCGGCCGTCTGCTCTCTACATCCCAGTGCACTACTCCATGACAGTGAAAGCACTAAACCTCCAATGAGAGCTGCAGCTGGGGAGGGGGAGATGGACTGTTTAAGATGTGGGTATCGTAGGGGAAACAGATAGGGGGTAAAATCTGACAGACTATCTTATGCATCTTGGGTTAGATTCTGAAAATACGAGGCTGATAAACATAACCTATTCCATGTTGCGATGCCAAATCCTTTTTTGACTGCTGATCATTTGATGGGGGTAGTGTCATATATATATATATGTGTGTGTGTGTGTGTGTGTGTGTGTGTGTGTGTGTGTGTGTCTGCCCCACATACAAGGGGAACCCAAGATACCTGCTGGGCGCATTGATTTGGTGTCATCTTTTCTCTGGGAACACCGAGCCTCTGCAGATAGATGGGAGGTGCCTAACCGCTGCACGTGAGAACTGGTGGGTCTGTCAGGCCTAGTGGTGACCACAGCATAGCGGAGGAGCTCCTCATATTCATCCTGTTGATCCATAAACAATTGATAAAGAAAAAGTGGGCTCAACTGTCCATAAATGACTATATCTATCTATAAATACAGGGATTTACAGTCTGTATCTTATTTCCATAGCAATGTTTCCTATTGGTTATAAGTACATTATTATATTTAAGTCATCATCAACAATTTGGGGATATATTTCCCAGATCTGAGAGATGTGACAATCATAAAAGGCACATTCATTTTTGTTTTTCTTTATCCACCTGAAGCTCAGAGGAGACAGAGCTCCCCCGATCAGAGTCCTTTGGCAGAACAGGACTGGTCGGTTCCTCTTCGTCTGAGGACATCTAGACACAAACATGTTTACAAATGTAAAAAGATGGAATGTGTAAGTTTAAGGACACAACTAGAGCACAAACTATCAATGGCGTGCACACCGAGTCACAATAAATAGCAGTATATTATATTAAATTAATTTGATTCTGAATACTTTACAAATATATGTTGGTGTATAGGTGTGGTTATTTTAAATCATAGAGAAAATGATAATGTTTATTAAGAAGAAGCACTAAAACCCAATAAAAAGAGGTGGATATGATACAACTATATTTGTGTGTGTTTTTAATAAAATGGGTGCCACATAAGACACATTTATTATAATTATTTTAGCATTATTTACACTAATGTTGGCGAGTTTGCACGGAGGTATTGAAATAAATAACATTGGTTTAACATTGTAATTCAACGACAATGTATTGATGGTCCCTAAATGGGAGGAAGGGATTGGTTGCAAGCTAACCCTCTTCTACAGACTGTTTGAAGCTGAGGAGGAAGACGCTGCTGGATCACGTGGTTGTTTGGTAGGCAACATGTAAACCCTCACCTGTAATGTCAACTAAACACACTTTACCATACATCAGCCTACAAAACAGGACTTACATGTGCTAGTGCAACTTCCTCTACAGTTACTGCAAGTTACGATATTTCTTGCTTACTGACCTTTAAATATAAAGTCTATGTTAGTAACTGACATATCAATGATTTGTTAGCTACGTAGTTTTGTAAGAAAATGTAAAGCAAACGTCACATATTTAATAAACGTGCTTTCGATACACACTTCATGGAGCAACTGCAAGTGAGTTAGCATTATCGCTGATACAAAGTATAACTATAGTAAATAGTACCCTAACGTTACCCAGCAAATAGGTGTACATTTACGCTACTTTCTGAAATCTTTAAGTTACCTTTTTTATATGTATTTGCAGTCTACCACACTTCTCCGTTTCCCAAGTTAGTCCGTCAGTTAGAAAACGCTTGCTTTGCCATTTCAAACCAAGTGACTCTTAAACAACAGACTCTATGATTGGCTACTGTTCCCACAGCACCCTGCTACATCAACTCTCATTGGGTACAATGTTTCCGTGGTAACGGTAAACGGAACAACGCTGAGTCCCCCAGCTGTAACCATTACAGCAGCGCCATATAGAGAGATTATTATATGGCTATTATATGGCTCTGCATTACAGTACAAACAAAAAGGTCCACTTCAGCTTTTTTCTGTGATTTTGACAATAAAGTGCATTTGGTTAACGATTATTGTGAAATCCAGTACCAGCACCAGCTTAAGTGAGTAATATGGTACTTTTTGTGTTTTATATTAGGAGGACTCGTAGCCTATTGCCAACAGACACACCCCCACACACACAATAGGATCTAGTATTTCACAACAATGAAAAAAAAGAATGGTAAAGGTATACCTATTTATACATTGTTGTGTAAAACTAGGATTGTCATTCATTTATTATTCACAATCCAATAAGGGTGTTTGAAACACATAGGCATCTTCAATTCAGTGCCCATTGATATATCACATATGGGAGCAAGCATTGTTTCCAATCTGTGTATCATCACAGTAGCTTGGCGTGCTGAACAAAGATTAACTGATTACATTGCCACAAGGAAGCAAGCTTATCTTTCCCAAGAGGGTTTAAGTTTCCGAGGGGAATACCACCACCCTGTGAAACTATCAGTTGCCATTTCTCTGTTGTTAACAAAGACAAACACAGAGTAAACAATGGTTCAAAAACTGAATAACAGCAATGTCTCAACCCCCTGAAGACCCAGTGCTTGACAGTATTAAGGCACATATGTGGGATAGGACTCACGGCTTGGCAGTCCTGCGCTAGGACGGACTCTCTGGAGAGAATAGACATATGGTCGCTCTCAGCCGTGGCAGAGCTGCAAACAGTACTGTTGGGCGGGAGCCTCCTCACCACCTGGCTCTGAGTACTTCACTCTCCCAAGGTGTCCTGTTAGCATTGTTCTGAAACCTGCAGGCTGACGTTGGAAAGGGGGAACGTGTGGTTGTGACATTGGTGAGATGGTGACAGTGCAGTAATTACCCCTTTAAGAAACAGCAGTTTCAACGTGAACAGGTCTCACACTGAAACATTCCATATCAAATATGTATTATAAATAAACAAAATGATCATATTTTGCAAGCACCGCCTGGCAAAGACACCCACACACATTTCATTATTACCTGTCTTGACTGTTGACGCAGGCTGTGAATTTGAACCAGAAGCGTGAGGCACAGAGGATAATCCTGCTGCTCTGTGGGGAGTGAAAGTTTCCTGTTGAATGACAGGAAGCTGTAGCTCTCACAGATGATTTATTTCCATTTTCGAGCAGATGATTCACATGTTTTGAAAGGTTTTGGAGATGTTTTCATCACAGTTTCTCTTTTAGGGTGACTATTTTGTCATCCAAAAACCAACTTGGTTTTAGGTGCTCTGGTTTTTCATCGTGCCGTTGATGTTAAACTGCACATTTTTCGATGCTTGCCTGCTTTTATTCAGTCATTACAACAACATCTGGTTAGACACAGACAACTGCAAGGTGTGTCTATGCTTTATGGAAGGCTTTGTTTTTGTCTTACTTCAAAAGAACAATACATAAAAGCCAACTGTTGGTCTGGTTTACTTAACCTCTTTTTTTGTGTTTGTTTGTTGTTAATGTTTTGTACCATTAATCACATCCTTTTTGTTGCCTCATGTGAACAAAAAAAATACATTTACAGTCTATCAAATTATCCATAAAATAATATGCTTATTTAAAATGAATAATATTAAATGATCAAGCAAAAAATCCACTGTTATGATTAGTACAAATCACATACAGTCCGTGAACTCATCAGCAGGTCTTTTGAACCACATTTAGATGTTGATGAAATAATACACAATAGTCTAACTGAGTTTAAAAACAATAGAGACAGATGTCTATAGTCTACCCACTCTGTATAGTGTTTTTCTTTTGATCCAGACAAAGGTAATAAGCCATACTGTTGATATTGGTTGGATTAAAGCAAGTTTGCCTGAAGCCCTTCTTTAGATCCCTTTTTGTAGATTTCACCTCCCTCCCTTTCAGCAACAGAAACACACAAGGCTTGTGTGTGAAATGGGATTCAGCTCACACTCTTCTCTCGTAGCCCGTTCAATCTGTTCCAGGACAATAATCACAATCCATTTGACTTTCTTCCCATAGCTCAGGTACGTTAGACTATTCAGGACCTTGCAATGGTAGACAGAACAGAAATTAGGAAATAATTGTCTGTGCCTGTACAAATTGACTTTGTGAGAGAACTTTTCTTACAGTACTTTTTCCTGTATTTTTCACTGCATTTTCGTATTTAACTGATCCCCCCAAAAGGTGTGAAGTCCTGTATATTGTTTTGTGTTTGTGTAATTTTATTGTATGCGTTCCAGTTGTGAAACTAGATTACAGACTTGGTGTCAAATTGTTTCTGCCCTTGATCGATTTTCAGTCAGACGTGTTTACAGACAGCCATAACTCCTGAAGACAACAACTAATGTGCTATCATCAATCGTAATGTTATCAACCCATTTTTCTCTCATATGAGACAATGATGACCTCTCACTGAACACAATGTTACCAAAACTCATCTTGGTGTTATTCATAGCTGCCTGCTGTTTCCAAATTAGTTTTCATTACATTTTGATGGACCAGGACTTCCCCCTTGGGCCTCTCTAATCCATCACATCTCTCTATCAGTGACACCAGTGTCCTTTTGTTTTGCTTTAGGAATGCTTGTGTACTGAATTTGCCCACAATTATAAATGCATCATGGCTGCATTGTTCCCACAAAGATAGTATTACAAACCAGGTAAAAGACAACAAGGATGCATATATTTTGTCTTTATTCCATAGTTTGAGAAATGCTGACTCCATCCAAGTGGTCAGCCATGTTAGTGCGGAGGAGCAGTGGAGGCTAAGAGGAAAGACAGAGACTAAATCAGTTAGCCCGAGCCTCTATCTACACAGGGCAGAAACAATTACCATCAGTGTCCACATCCGTTTCTTATAATCTGGATGACGATAAGCAGCATGCAGTCGCAGTCTACCTCCACCTGTTATCATTTCTTAAGGAAAGCTGGCACCACAGGTATTATATTTACACGTCTCAGCAGAAGAGTACATATTAAAAAAAGGAGATTCAAAAAACTAAATCCAGTAGGGGACACACATGCATTGCATAAATAGTATATATTTTGTAATACATGCAGCAAAGATGCGATAGATTGTCAGGCATAGTAAGTTGTTCGGCCAGCCAAGCTTTATGGGATTCCAACATGGTTACTTTTTTTATTACATACCACCAATATACATTTACTGTGGCATGTAAATTCATGACCTCAACAGCTATTCTTCTTACATGTCAGTATCCATCCTGCAGGCTTGACATGCATATCAAACGTATTGTGCTTTTTACGATGATAAAAATACACTTAAATTCATGATCATCTTTCTTGCTTGTGTGCATGTTTATATGACAAAGAGTCCTGCAACAAAAGAGAGGGGGAACATTTTGGCATGCGCAGTGTGTGTGTGCGTGCTTGTGTGTGTGTGTGTGTGTGTGTGTGTGTGTGTGTGTGTGTGTGTGTGTGTGTGTGTGTGTGTGTGAGGGTCATTCTACTGTCCCGTACATTAAGCTAAGTGCTCCTCAGCTCTACAGCAGTAGTAAATGGAGTCTTATGGCTTGAGGGGTGTTAGTCTCCCAACTCTGAATCAAAAGCAAAGAGTGTCCCAAGCCCTAGGTCACTGCTATGTGAATCATCAAATTCAGAGGATAAATATAGATGCCTTTCCTTCTATTTACTTGCGTGTGTGTGCCCTTGCACACTTTTGTATTGTGTGGGTCTTTGTGTACACTATATGCATCATTTACAATCCTATTTAGTATCCTTTGTTGTGATTATGATGTACAACCAGCGTCAAAGCCATGTTTCAGTGTTTATACTCGGTAAGCAAAAACACACAGGCTGCACTGTTTACTGTATGTCCTACATGTTAAGCATTTTCACATGGAGTGCTCGAGATCTAGTTTTCATTTTAAAATTGAGAATAAGGGAGCAGAATAGATGCAGTGTAATACATCAAAGAGCTTGCTGGTGGTTATATCTCCAGCGGACCGAGACTCACTGGTTGTGCCGGTGCAGTTTGCAGGCTTTAATGATGTGAATACTGAAAGGCTGAATGTCCCAGTGCTTGCATCAGACCGCCATCTCCTTTTTTTCGCGCCCTCTCTTCGTCCAGGAACCACTAACAGGTTTCAGAAGCGTTAGGGTTTGACAGAGCAGGCACACAGGCAGTAACTGTCAAACACTTCATCTAAAGAGCCTACTTATCTCTTAGAGCCTGTGTTTGGTTATGCAATTGTTGTTACAGGATTGTATAATATTTGTGTAGTGTTTCTCAAGAGTATAACTCAATATTTTTGGGCATAAAAAGAGTGTTTTGCTGTGTTAAAAATGAAAAACAAGGACTTTATTTTCTTTACAGGCTACTTTAGGATGTGAAATTAATTATGCAATGGAGTAAAACACAAAATAGTCTACTTTATATGAATTCAGAATATTGCAAGGGTGGCACACTAATACAAATAATTGTACATGTATACAGGAGTCATACCAACACATTCACCTGTGGCCTGTGATGATAGAAGGTCTCTAACCACTGTATATATAAAAGGTATTTCTAAAGATAATGTTTTTTGAACAAATTTTTTTATTGAAGGGTCTGAATTCAGGCTCATGGCTTAAGGTCTCTTATTATTATTTGTCCTCTGGTTTATGGCAAGACTTGCTACATATTACTAATACAAAGCCTTACTCTGTATTAGGTTTATATAATGTAGTCTTAGTAGGATGCCTCAAATCAGTCTCAAGGGTTTTATTTTATACCATTAAATGACCTTGTTTTTATTGTATGCCATTAAAACAAGGTCATGTTGGCTATGCACATATTTGTGACAATACATAAAACAGTCCTTATTTTAAGGGCAGACAATTATGTTTGAATTTCATTTAGGGTATAATCTGGAAGGACTTAAATATGATGCACCTGTTTTTTGTTTTTTTACAGAACTGGCAAATGTGTAATGTTCTTTAAGGCATCAGCTACCAAACCTGGCGCGATGAGACGTTCAGGTGCCGGTCAGCACCACGGACAAAACCTGGACAGAACCAGTGGTTGAGATGCAACCTACAGTCTATGGATGCAACGTTCTGCGTCTCCAGACTCTGCAAAGCATGGTGAGGTCTCAGACAGCTCCACTTATTTAAGAGCAGGTATGACCAGCTAATAAAACTAAAGATTAAATACACTGAATTGCAAACAAATTCGAATGAAACCTACGGTGCGAAAACTTTTCAACTACGCAGCAGTTTTTGCCTAGAATAACAACTTTTTCCCTGAAGCAAAATGTAGCGTACTAACACTTCCCCTACACTAATTCTCGTTGTTCCCATCCACACCCTAGTGTTGTTTCCTCCATGTAGAATGGACGAAACACTGCCTGTTTAATTACAGAAATGTCTTATCTGTTTTAGCATTCATGCGTTGCAGTGTTCCACGTCATTCAGTCACCTAACTAGATTGTTCCATCAGACGGAATTATTACCCGCATCACTCAATGAAGTACAATCATTGATTACACCCCCCGTCTCCCTCTCTCCATCCCTCCCTATCTCTCTCCCTCGCACCTTCTCCCTCTCTCGCTCTCTCCTTTCCTGAAGTACTGCAGCGAGGGAGGACTGCATCGCGAAAAAAAAACCTCACTGTCGTGCGCTGGCAATTGCCTCTCATCCTATTTTACAGTAACAAAAAAAGAGATTTTCTTTCCTATAAAACGAAAGCGGAGTCTGATGCAATGGGTAACTACCTGCCCAGTTCTCTCTTCTCGCCATAAATTACGGTAAGAAATTACTACTTTTTCCCTTAAAAAAGACGCTGACTGTGTTTCCGAGTTAAATCGAGTATTTTCAATAAAACTGTTTTATGATCAGCTTTATTAAGATTTACAAGTCGTTTTTTTAGGTTGTTGGCTTATTTCTTATGATATCTATAACTAACATCTAAACTGGGACTACGCCTCATTATTTATTTATAAGTTTGTGAATATTTTGTTAAAAGTTGGCATGGTTTCCAGGCATGTGTTGTTTCTCAGAGGGAGCACTAAACTGAGTCCATGCCTCCTGCAAAAGTAGAGAAATCATTAGGAAAGCAGGCAACAACCAAGCAAGAAAAAAACTGCCCCATATACATTAGGGATGTAGTGGAGTTTAAATTCCAGTTTCTGTACCCTTTTAATTGTAAAAATGTAGCATTAAGGGTGACACAAATTCTTTAAAATATCTAATTTAAGCTACAATAATTTTGTCTGTAAGTTAATTTCCTATTTTAAATGTTGTTTGTAACCTTCAGTTGGCAATTTGGTCTAGTATAATCACTGAATGGAACTCATGGTTTACCCATTTTTTTTTATCAACCAGCATGTTTATAGTGAAATCCTTGCCACGAGCAGAGTGTTGAGTTGTTGGCTGTAGACTGTGCATGCTGTAGTGCCATCCAGCCACCAGCCCTGGGGCAGTTAAAGCACTCTGCACTGCCACCAAGAAGAGGAAAGAATGCGGGAGCAGGCAACTGACTCATCCGTGAATTGCACCTCAAGAGGCAGTGAGCGATTGATATAGGCACACAACCGTTGAACTGGAAATCCGTGGCAAAGTGCTTTGTTTGCACTCTGAAGGCTGCTGTAGTAGTCCTGCTGGGTTAACACTGACGGGGCCATCAATGAAAAGTGTAAGCAGTGATTGCAGGTTGCAGAATTCATTCCTGGTGCCCATTTCTTATCGTCGTTTTTCTGCCACGATAACCAAGAATCTCATCGTAATTCAAAATGCTCCTCATCTGCATTCAATAACATCTCCATATCAAGCGCCCACATTTGTTAGTCCATCTAAAGTTTAGGCAGCACAGGCTTTTTTAAGAGGAGGACATTTTCTCTCCCAGTGATTCACAGTTGACAGGAAGAAAGGACTCAATGTACGCTGAGCCAGTGACAATGTAGCAGATATGAGAGCTTTACCAAACTGTCTGCATATTTTAGTGTTGTTATCTAAGTGTGCAGGCATAATGAGAAATACCAGATAATAGTCATTATTTTAGGGGCAAGCTAAACCCAAAAACATAGTTTACATCACACCAAAAAAACCCTTACCATCCTCATGTCTGCCAGAATTGGTGAGGTGTACATTTACTGGTGATTTCTTAGCATTTGGTCAGACCGTTTTATGTGATGCACACTAGTGTATATTTGTGCATCACATAAAACGTTTTGACCAAATGCTAAGAAATCACCGGTAAATGTGCTGCATCTTGCATGCCTGGCTGGCCTCATCGTGTTATTGCGTCACTGCGACCCCAAGTGTAAGATCTGCACCAGACTGTGGTGGTGGCACATTATGTTTTTTATCTGCTATGTAAGCACTATATTGTGTCAGCAGTGAGGTCTGTCAAGGCAGGGAGACTATATGTTTACCAAGAAGATCAGCCTGATGCTAAAAAAAAAGCAGAAGAGACGGCACCATTTTCTCTTTTTGAATCTTGAGGGTGGGATGGGACGTGTTTTCACCAAAATGTGTTTTCTTTCAGTCTGTGCAAATGTACAGATATACACTTTAAATAGATACAGTCCTTTGTATCCAGAGTATATGGCCTTTATTATTTTCACTTAAGTATTGAGACATAATGAATACAAACATAGGGGAATCCTCTCTCATTGGCTAGGATGGGCACATAAGTGATTGAAGCCAATACTAGCTTGGTAAGAGAGGCAGCCATCATCTTCCTGCAGCTGATTTGTGAATCTGTATGATGTAACATGAATTATATCGTGGGGGGCCAGCACTGGCTCTTGGTGAGAGGTGAAAGGTTTAGGTTCTTTGAAAATATATATTTTCTAATCTTTTTATTCCGTCCATTTGCGGAAACAACCACTTTAGTCCTCTTTAGACGTTCTTTTGCAAAGCCTCCATGTATTCCCTCATTAATACTTTTGATTCCCCCTCCACCTCTCCCTCGTCCCCCCCCCCCACTCAGTCAGTAATGGCATCAGTGCTTGATGAAATCTCCTAACCGAAGATGTCCCAGGCTGGCTGTGCCTCTGCCTTCCAGATGAGGTCATGGGCTCACCGTTTTGATGGGATTACATGCGGCTCTGCCCACTTAGAGATTGGACTTCTGATGCTAATAGAACAAACCGGCCACCAAGACACTGTGCCAGGCATGTCTTTGAAAGGGCAGGACACTGACAAGTCAAACCTGACGGAGATGGAAAGTATTTGAGGTTTTGAGCTAAGAAACTCTAAAATGGGTTCAATGTACATGACATTTAAAAATTGGCATAAAGAAAATTGCCATTTTATTGCAAAAGTAATAATTGTAAAAAAGAAAAAAAATAGGAAGCCCTCAGCTGTGCTCATTGTTTTTTCTTATATCTTGTTTTGGTACTGTGAAAGGGCCAATGTCTGGACTGGTGGATTGCACCCAGCCAGAAAGGCACTATGGATTATCCATTTCTTGCAACAAAAGAAAAATGTGTTTCTGGTCAAGCAACCTTAAATTACATGACCTGAATTAATTGTGTACTTATTATTCCAACAACTAGCCCATACCCTTCTCATTGATGACTGTTGGACACGAGGTAAATCAGCACCAAAAATGACACCCATCCTTTTGACAAATCTATTGCCTTAGGGATGCCCTTTCTGTGCTTATAATTGCCTCGTTTTGTTTTTACAGTTCTTCAGACTAAGGGTGTTCATTACCTCCATCATGAAAATCTTATGTAGTGTGATTATTCAAAACGTTTTTTTCGAAATGCTCATTAGCAGTTTATACTGTGATAAGCAATGAAGAGGTGTGTTAAAATGTACTGAGTTGGTGAAGCACACACTATACATTTTAAAAATGTCTCAAATGTACTTGCCTTTACTTGGATGGTGCAAAACTCTTTTGTAACTCTAATCCCTTTAGTGGACTTTTTGTTCATGCATGGGGACATTTGGGGCAAAGTGATACTTGACCTAGTGTTTTTTTAGTATTCTAAAGAGGTTGAAGGAAAGTAAGGCCGCTATCCATCATGCAGACAGGGGTGTTACCAGAGCAAGGCCTATTTTCAGCCATGGTTCACAGCAACATACACACTTTATCAAATCCTTTTATTCTCTGCCCTGCAGGACAATGTATGGCTGCAGCTTCTTTATGTTACAATACATATTCCACATCAACATGTTGGATTTTTATCAATAGAAACATACAATCAAATTTAAGGAGTTTGGTTGCTTTGAAGGGAAGTATTGATCCTGTAAATTGGACATAGGCTTGAGGTAAAGGTTATATAGCTACAACTAGGTACGAAGGGATATATTGTGCATTGTTGTCGCTATTTGGGAGTAGACAGTAAGTTGGAAAGGAGTGCTTTTGCAAATGAACAGATGATGTTAAATGTAAAAATGAACATTTCCTGACAAACAGGCATCAATGTAAACACTAGATTCTGAAGAGAAGCAAACATTAAAGGAGATGCAAGAGGAAATAAATGGTTCAGAGACATCAACACAGAGATTAGTCTGTTTGGGAGAGTTTACCCACTTTGATTGTGATTGCTCACGTTGCCTTCGCTGTCTGCACTGTCGGGGTCTTGTCAGCTGCGGTCAGGTGCAGGTTGGACGCTGTGTGCCCGGGTGTCGTCTGAGCTTCATCACCAGTGACAGCCGGCTCACTATACACTCCATTGATTATCTGACAGACAGGATGTATCCCCTTTTTGCCGGTGTGTGTATGCCCACTTGCTAGTTTTAGATGAAAATGATGTGTGATAGCCAACATGACCTGATCCCAAAATGATAAATAGCCTCATTTCAGTTACATCCTTTAACTCATGTCTACGTAGGCATTGAAATGAATTTTATTTGAAGATACAGTCAATAGAAAATAATTGTTTGGAGAATTGTTGTTATTGTATGACTCATGCCGGATATCAATCGACTGCACTGGATATTATTATACAGTTACCCTTTGTAATTTGTGGTAATGAATCATCTTAAGGACAATGTCTGAGGCAGCACAGGTGTCAACGGAGGTATTAAAAATGACCAGTCAATGTGTAAAGGAGTGCGCTCAGAAGCACAGAAGGCATCCAATAAGCCAAAAAGGATTAGGAGAGTCACCTTGAATCAGCAGTGTCATTTTACCCAGTAAAATTGCATTATGGGAGCTGGAGCTGGCTCTGTGATTTGTGTTCTCCTGACAAGACTTCAGTGTTCATTAGAGGCGGTGGTGAGCAGCTCCTAGACACATGGGAACCACACACACACACACACACACACACACACACACACACACACACACCACACACACACACACACACACACACACACACACACACACACACACACACACACACACACACACACACACACACACACACACACACACACACACTGGACAGCTTGGACCATCACCACCCTTCTCCTAAGTATGCATTCTTATCTTGAGATGTTAAATAAAACATGAGTAATTTAAGAGTTCTATCATTTAAATGACTAAATCTCACAATCATGTTTGTTTTAATAATGGCTGTGCCTTTGAGTCGTGACATGCTATCGAATAACTCTCCCAAGTGAGCCTGTGGAGGCAAGTGATGATGAATTGTGAATCACAGTTTGAACACTGACATGAAATCATGTTACATCATTCACACTCTTATGCTGGGGTCTCCCTCCCATCAGCACTGGCCTGGTTTGATGGGAAAGGGCTTCCCCATCGTGCACACATACTGTTTGTGAATCGCATGGGTGTTTTCTAACGTGTCCTTTTTGCAAGTATGCATTACCTATTTTATGTGTTATAGAAACCTGACTTTACAAAAACAGGGGCCTTAGAGAACAGCTGTGTGTGTACAATGTGCCTGTGTCTGATTGTGCATTTAGTACGTATCCACTCACGACCATTTCTCCTTTCTTTGAAAGGATTAAATATGACAGTGCCGTTCTGGTTGGATCGCCACTCTCATTATAATAGACCAGCTCTTTATTGGGGGCAAATTGATTTCTGGCACAGCCTTGTTTATTAGCCTCTTTTCTCAGAGCTGATCATGAGTCAACAGATTCAGCATCTCTGTTTAAAATGCTCATCCCTTTAAGTCCAACTTATAAAATATAGAAAAGGGAGAGCGCCCCATGAAATGTAATATTCATTTTGAATAAAAACTGAAGGCTCTTCAGGCAATGCTTTTTTTCCACACATCACTCGTAATGATTAAACGGCCTGGGAGAATGGTGAGGGACTGATTAAAGAGGGGAGTGCTGTCAGTGGGGTGTCACCTGTTAGACTGGAATAGTTATGAAAGTACAGAGGGAGACATGAGTTACAAGCACTATCTGATAAACATCTCCCTCTTTTCTCTCTGCTCTCTCCTCTGTCCTTCCTCCTGTTTGCTTTCTCTATTTTTTATCTGTCTGTCTCTTGCCCCATCTCTCTCAGCCTGGCCGATGACTGCCACAGCCATTGTGGGTTATCTCCTGTGGTGACTGCGGACTCAAGAGTTTTCTTCCCGGCTGCATCTCAACACCCACTGATCTCACCGTTCCAGAAAATTCCCCCACCAGCGTAAACTCACCCCTCTTGCCTCTTTATTGTACTTCTAAGTATCCCCTGAACCCCGTGCAGACCTGCTGGTGGAGCCAGAATGGAGGAAACTTACAATAACAGGACTTCCCTGTCTAAGGGGGCCAAGGACATTGTCAAGGAGGCCAAGCGGCATGCAAAAAAGAAAGTCAACAAGGTGGTGGACCGCGCCACAGACGGGTACTCGTCCCACCACAACTACAGCCGATTCGAGGACGACGAGGACGAAGATGAGGATTTCTACCGGAACCCGCCGAGGCAGGGCGGAGAGGGCAACCATGACAACGAGGAGGGCTCCAGCGATGCTACAGAGGGCCACGATGACGAGGATGAGATCTACGAGGGCGAGTACCAGGGGATCCCCTCGGATAGGAAGCAGAAGGAAGGCCAGGTGGCACTGGGACAACCCATGTCTGACGCCTCAAGGGACCGCAAGGGTCTGGAGGAGGAGAGGCAGGCGGATGAGGAGGAGCTGGCCCAACAATACGAGCTGATCATCCAGGAGTGTGGCCACGGGAGGTTCCAGTGGCAGCTGTTCCTGGTGCTCGGGCTGGCGCTCATGTCAGACGGGGTGGAGGTGTTCGTGGTGGGCTTTGTGCTGCCCAGCGCAGAGACAGACATGTGTGTGCCCAACTCCAGCTCGGGATGGCTAGGTAAGGGACCCTGTGTGTGTGTGTGAGTAGTGAATGTGCACACATGTACTTGTGCTAACACACTGAAAATACTGAAACGTTAACTTTGATTAAATGTGTTATGTCAACAGATTTCACATAACTTTATAATCCAATCTAATCCAACTTGATCTATACAGCACATTTAAAAACAACAGAGTTGACCAAAGTACAGTACATCAATAAATATATAAAAAGCAGCATAAATACATTTAGACAAAACCGATGAGACAACAAAACAAATGTAAAAGCACGAGACAATAAAACCATACTTATAGCCACAGACTGATAAACTCTCAATATTACAATTATAAGGTTAGTTGAAAGCAATAATAATAAGTAAAAGAAAATTAGGTTCAACTTAATATTATTGCTTTAAACTAACCTCATACAGTAATGTGACATTTGTAGACATAATACATTTAATTAAAGACGAGTTATCAGTTTTTCCAGTGGCGGACATGTTACTTTAATATCAATCTTAGATAGAAGGATACTATATGTATAAATGTTTGCACTTTGCTGCTGGCCTGGTGTGCTTTCTGTGTTTCAGTGCTGAACAGCATGCTGGGTACAGCTTGCTATCTGTTGCTCCCCACAGTATTAACTGTTACACTCTTGTGCCAAATTTATAACAGAAAATTGTTACTAACTGGAATTTAAATTGCCCGGGAAGTGTATAATGTAAAGACACTGTCCTGTCGTATTATAGTTAATGTAGAATGATTAATTTTGCCACTTTATTCCCTATAAGTCACATATTTGATGCACTTATTTTAACTTTCAGCTTAGTGAAACACAGACTGAATCAATATAGTACACCTTCAAATAACTAAGCAATAGTCCCCATGCTCTTAAGAGTGTCACATGATTTTAAGTGCTTAGTTCGAATCAATTCATCTCAAAGAAACAACGAGTAAGTGGACATATTCTAAGAGAGTGGCAAACTAACATACATCAATGTATAATATATGTTTTCGAAGAGGAGTTCCTTGTTGTGGTGGTCTGGCCTCCTGCAATTGGCTTTAAATGGCTCCTTACACTTTATATGTACATAAACACATTAAAATCATGGCTTGAATTTGGGTAATGTGTGCGACTTGGACTAATGGAAGGATCCCACTACTTTCTGTGGAATATTGCTTATCCTAAAAGATAAGATACTTATGCATGTTCACTCTTTAAATTGTGTTTCACATGGGTGAGGAGATTCGGTCCACTGGTCTCCATGTCCGGATTAGGAGGGGAGCGAGTATTTCCTGTGTGTTGAGCAGAAGTCCCAGCAGTCCCTATGGCTGCAGGTGTGTAATCCATCACCACAGAGCTGTGTGCAGGGGCTGACTCACGGTGTCAGTACCAGAGTGGCGAGGACATTAATTCAGGCACAAAGCCCTTAGATAGTAACTGCCACAGTGAGACATGACAATATATCAACGGCACCGCAACATCTGATGCCCAGCTGATACGACAGGGCCTTTTTCAGGAGGAGGTTGTAGCTGAAGGTTTGAGAAATGTATTTTACAGGTGGTGAATGTCCAAAATTGGAACACCATGTGATACGTAGACTATGCTATTATGAATACTTTATATTTTCATACATTTCACATTTATAGACAGTAAATGTCTGTCTCCCTGAAACATCCTTACAAGATCTTGTGTTTAATGTAGCTTCATTTTTATTTATTTTTCAAGTATCCATGTAAACTCTTTTCTTTATCTGAGCAAAGCCCTGCAGGCATTCACGCTGTACGCTCTGCTTCTCCTTGTGCGTGACTTCAACCCTCTGTCCCTCGGTCCCTCCCTCCCTCTCACCCTCCTTTCTCTATCCTCCCCCATTCTCCTCTCCTTTCTCCCACTGATTGCCCCGAGGCTCCTCCCCGTTGAGGTGAACATGATTGGTGTATGTGTGTGCGTGTGGGTGTATGTGTGTGTGTGTGTGTGTGTGTGTGTGTGTGTCTAAGCATAACCTACATGATTACTATGACCTTGTTGCCATCCATTTGTTTTCAAGAGTAATTACACTTAAATAGGTTAAATAATGGTCTTTGGGTTTAAGAGAAACCTGATTTTTTTTAAAGGTTGATTATATAGAAATGGCTGATTTCTATGTCATGTACAGGGAAATCACCTGTCTAAACTGCTTTTTATATGTGGGCAGGTGCAAGTATTGTAATGATGTGGACCAGTGGGGAAAGAAGGACAGATAAACACATGTTTTTCCTTTTTGTTAAAAAAAAAATTCCATCCAAAGTAGAACGGAAAATAACTAAAAGTATCTTCTAGTAGTCTATCGATGAAATGGTCTCTACGGCTGCAATAAAAAAAATACAATGTAAAGCCTATTATGTTATGAGGAAAGGGTGTGCCCTTCATTTTATCACTATTACAGTTAAAGCAAGTAATGGTTACAAGATAAGGTCAAATACATCTGGCTGTCATGTAAAGATTTACAGGAATAAATGCATGTGACCTCGTCCTGATTTTGTGTACATTTATGGAAATGTCCTTGGCTATCTGCAACAATAAGTTAGCTCTAAATAAAGTTGAAGGATTAACAGGCCAAAAATGTACCCAAACCCCCAAACTAATAGTTTATTATAATTTGTTTCCTAACGTACTGGACCACATATTAAGAGATGATATGTCTCCTTAGAGTTTTTAATTCACAGTCTAAAAACTTTTTACATAGATTTGAATAGAGAGAAGAGATTATACCCGCAAACTGTTGTTTACTTTCAATACAACATATTTGTAATACAGCATATCCTAGACCTTCATTTGGATATCACCAGAGTACCAGGTGAAGTTCCAAGGACTGACATGTCATGAATGCATTTTATTGCAAGTAAGGGACAGTGTGTGGTGTAAGGGAAACTTCTGTGTAGCAATGCAGTGGAAGTCACCGACTCAGGAAAGAGACACGGGAAGAGCAGGAGCTTTGATGTCAAACACTGATGGTTTATTTGGAGCTTCGGCCGGAGAATTCACATCACAAGTCACAGCAGCCACGATCTGACTGCACGGTAGAGTTGCCACGTCAATTCTGAAGAACTCTACCCCAGACCCATGTATTTAGCTAGTTCCGAGAGCATCATCAACATGCTGCATAACAAGATAAAATCATAACACCTCTATCAGCTGACGCCAACAGGCAGGAACAGGGAGACAGAACACTGAGAGCACAGCAGCCAAGGTTATGAGGTGCGTGTGCTCAGTCAGGACAGTTTGAACTGATAAACTGGGTCAAAGTTATGGGCCTTGTAAAATATTCCCCAACATGTGGTAATACACTCTTTGATTGATTGATTGATTGACTGAACATTTTATTAACAGATTGCAGAATGGGTACAATAAAGTACAGCTCAATACACACAATTGTTAAGGGGATGCAGACCAGATAAAGACTTCCGTCTTGTTTACATTAGGGTCTCCCATTTTAATTCACCATAACATATATGACATACATGACATACAGATAGACAGTACTGTTACATCTAGACATTTATGACATACCAGATCTACAAATATACAGTACTGTTTGTGAGTCTAAAAAGAGTCTAAAAAGAGAGTATATACATTGGGGGGGTGTGGGAAACTGTATATTGTAGGGGGTTAGGTTTGGACATTTACAGGGGCCAGTTTCGAATTGCAGTCTCCCGTAGGTGCTCTTTTAGAGAGGTTTTGAAGGAGGGTAGTGATTCACATTCCTTTACAGCTGTGGGTAGGGTGTTCCACATTGTTGTGGCATAATTGCGAAACGTGTTTCGTCCCTTGTTTGAGCCAAATCTGGGTTTAACATGATTTGTGGAGCTCCCTCTGGTGTTGTGGTCGTGGTATTCACTGACCTTTGGGAAGTATTTTGACATGTGGGTACCTTAGTGGTGTAGTGTATCTTGTAGACCAGGCCCATTGCAAGTTGCTGTACTCTGTCGTCTACTCTAAGCCATTCTAGGTTGTCAAAGTGGGCAGAGGTGAGGTGGGTTCTAGTAGTAAGGTCAAGCAGTAGTCTGACCAGTTTGTTTTGTGATGTTTGTAATTTAGTTTTTAGCGCCTTTGAGGTGCTTTGGTACCATGAGGTGCAAGCATAGTCGAAGTACCCTTGAATGAGTGCTCCTGCCAGAGTCTTCAGGGTATTCTTGTTTACCAGAGAGGAGATCCGGTACAAGAATCTAGTTCGTTGGTTGACTTTTTTGATTACATTGGATGCCATTTTGTCACAGGAGAGATTTGCCTCTAGTATGGAACCTAGCAGTGACGTGCGGTGAGGTTCATGGATGGTGAGGCACTGACTCTTTCAGAGTCAGATTTACAAATATTATATTCTGACCTTAATCGAAATATTCTGTTATTTTCAAAAGCTTTTTTGGTTTGATGTTTCGATTCATTTTAAACAGACCGTTCAACAAAAGGATACCCACAATCTAAATATTGGATTTTTCTTTCTTAGAACCAATTTTCATTACCAATGTGGTCTTACCTTGACTTGAAGATGAAGTCCATGCTATCCTTCTGGACAACAATCTCTATTACTTTTTTGTAAAAGTCCTCCTTATCTTCCTCTAGTTTCAAAAGTCTAGTTTGTTGTTCGCGTCTATACCGTCTCTGCGTAGAATAACAGTAGCAACAAGGACCTGTGGGCTCACGTGCGCCCCCTTCAGTGCGGCAGAGGTTATGGCTGCCTCCCCTGGTGCTTTTTTCATTGCCGTGTACGGCGAGCCTAAATATCATATACGTGAAATAAGTTATTTAGAGACTATGGATGGCGAGGATAAATGTAATAAAGGGATCTACAAACATTACATTGGTGACTAACAGTGAGATGGTAACAGGCATGCGCTTAGGGCCCGCTTTCCAGCCAGTTTCTGTGAGGTGACGCATTCTGAGGTGAGGCAGAGCTCATCTGTGCCTCACCTTACCACACAGTAACTGGCTTGAGCGCGCTCACAAAATAAGTGCCCGCGCTAAATTAGTGCCCGCGCTCCAGCAAGTTACTGTGGGCTTACGTGAGGCAGAGCTCGTCCCCGCCTCACTCCTCATCGCTCCCATGTAGTTGTAGCGGAGCTCTGCAAATTTGCTGATTTTGACTATAAAAAGCGATTGGAATCATACATAAATCACACTTACAACACAGATCAGTGGAGACATTTTATTATTATTACTATTTAGTTTTTCTTTAGTTATTTTTCCGTTACATTGTAGTATGGCCAGTCTATGAGTATGACAGGTGAGGCTCTGCCTCCCCTGACTGCACGTCGCTGGAACCTAGGTATGTAATTTCATCTTTCCTTGTGACAATATTGTCACCCACTGCAACTGAGAAGCCGTCGGTCTTGCTGAGTTTGTTTTTTGAACCGAAGAGAATGGACTCTGTTTTACCCAGGTGTAATGATAGTTTGTTATCGGCGAGCCAGGTGCAGATTCTGCCGAGTTCCGAGCTGAGGGTTTTTTCAACCTGCAACTTGTTCCTGTCAGAGACCAGCAGGGCTGAGTCGTCCGCGAACAGGAACAAGTTGCAGTCGCAAGCTGACGACATGTCATTTGCATAAATTAGGAACAGTAACGGTCCTAGTATGCTTCCTTGTGGAACACCACAGCTCACTGGGAGGGGGGGGGGGGGATAGAGTACCGTTTACCTCCACCATCTGTTCTCTCCCCTCCATGTAGGATTGCATCCAGCTCACTGATAGACTATCAAAACCAATTGCTTTTAGCTTGTCAATCAGAATGGAGTGATTGACAGTGTCGAAGGCCTTTTGTAGGTCGAGCATAACCATGCTGCAGTATTTTCCCGCGTCCACCTCTTGTTTGATGTGGTCGTTCAAATAGAGAAGGCATGTGTCAGTGGAGTGGGATGTTCTAAAGCCAGATTGGAATTCGTAAATTAGATTTTTTTCCGCGAGGTACTTTCGACCTGTTCGTATTCTATTTTTTCCATGACTTTCGAGATGGAGGTAAGTATAGAAACAGGGCGGTAATTGCCTGGGTCCAATTTGCTGCCCTTTTTGTGCAGGGGGGTTACTGTCGCAATTTTGAAGTCTTTGGGTACGTGTCCCTGTTTTATGAAGAGGTTTATTATGTGTGTGATGACTGGGGTGATGGCGGCTGCTGAGTCTCTGAGGAATTTGGAGGGGATATTGTCATGGCCAGTGGCCTTGTTAGGTTGGAGGGCGCTCAGTTTTTTGTGTACCTCAGCTGTTGTTACCATTACTAGTTTGAAATCATCTTTGCGGACCCCTAGGTTATTGTAGTAGGCTAGGATGTGTTCTGCCCCAAAATGCCCTGAGTGGGAGGGTAGTTTATTTACCACAGTTATGGCTATGTTTGTGAAGAAAATGTTTAAGTAATTGGCCACATCCAGCTTGTCTGTGATGAGCGTGTTATCTGTCTTTATGTTTATGTTTGAAAATCTGGTTTTAAGTTTTTTACTGCAGCCTAGTTGATTATTGAGTAAACTGCTCCAGTTTATTTTTGTTTTCCTCAGTTTTGTTATTGATGAAATTCTTTTTTGCAGTTTTGATCATGGAGTTTACGTAATTTCTTAGTCTGTTTCTTTGCAGTTTGAGTTCAGTCACGTGGGCTTGGAGTTCACTGCTCGAGCTTTTGGTAAGCTTTGGCTGACTTTTACGAAACTCAGAGCATTTTTTGTCTCTGGTTTTCATAGCGGTCAGTATGCCGGAGTGCATCCACGGTTCAGCGCGATTTTTTACCCTGGTGGTTCTTAGGGGGGCCAAATCATTGAGTATTGCAGAGAATTTGGTTTTGAAACCAAGCCATGTTTCTTCAACCAGTGTACCACTGAGCTCCTCTGACCAGTCCAGGCTCTCCAGTTCTAGGTTAAAGGCCTCACTAGAGTAGGTTTTGAGGTCTCTAGTTGTGACTCTTTTGTGACAGCCGGCCTTTTGTTTTTGCTTTTTGCGGGTACAGAATATCATATAATGATCGCTTAACCCGCATGCTATAACCCCTTTACTGGAGATCCCGGACCTGTCAGAGGTCAGAAAGAGATCAATGGTAGTCTGTGTTGATTCACATACCTGGGTGGGTTGGGTGATTAGCTGGCTGAAGCCGTGCAGATCACAAAACCTACTGAAGGACTTGAAGACGGGTGCATCTTCTTCTGACTTTTCCTCCCTGATACAAGAAACGTTGATGTTTTGTTAGATCCACCTGAGCTGAACTCCCATCAGAGTTGGATTGTTCAGCTCCATTAACCAAATAACAGGCAGAGACAGAGGCAAGCTGCACGGCCTGAGCTCAGTGTAATGGGATAATGAAGTATAGGAAAAGCCAAGGCCTGAACTGGATGGATTACTTCAATTCTGATTAAATTACAGAATTCAGTCCCACTATAGGAATCTTTAATACTACTGGGGAAAGGATGGATAGTTGGGATAGGAGGGGTTGAAAAAGAGTGGACGCTGAGGGAAGGAAACATGAAGGGAAAACCTGCGCTGTGAGATGCAATATGTGTGATGAACAGGGGTTAGGAGAGGAGGAGGGACAGATTTGAAGCAGAGAGATTGCCAAGTTAAAGAGGTGTAATGGGGAATGTAGTGTGGGTGGATGGGAGCAGAGGGGTGGGAGATTGGTGGTATTACACCAACTCTGTGAGGGAGAGACTCAGCTATCTTCTCAGACACAACAGACAATGGGAACACATCACCCTATCATTACTTATTTGTTCTCTTGGGTTGTCTTTTCGCTGCTGAAACTCCCCTCATTTCAACTTGGCTCTTCTTTTTTTCATTTTACATCCTGCTATCCGTCTCTGCCATCGATACTTTCCCTTCATCCTTGCTTCCCCCTCTTTTAAAGGGGACCTATCATACAAAATGCACTTTTTCATGTATTTTATACATAAACACGTGTCCCCTCTGTGTAAAGAGATTCTGAAAGTATCAGGAAAAAAGATTCGCTCACTTTCTGTCCTGATCCATTTATATAAAAACCTGTCTGAAAATAAACTGATCAGATTTTGGCCACATTATGATGTCATAACGATTTTTTTGGCTTGTGTAACCATTAGCCAATCACCAACCAGGTAACCCCCCCCCCCCCACCTTATCACCTGGATCTCCTCCTAGAGCACCATTGTGTTCTTTTTAACCAAATATCTCTCAGAGGGGCGTGGTGAGGGGCTCCTTATCTTCATCTAAAGTAACAGACAGAGAATCAGCACTTTTGAAACAGGGCTGAAACAGAGGGGATTATGGGATGCTGCAATGATCTGTTTGGTATTTCAAGCCAAACACTTCAGAGACATGTTTTATATATCTGAGACCTCTAATATATTGATGAAAAACAGTATAATAGGGGACCTTTAATCTCATGTACCTTTGTATTTCTTGGGCTTCTTTATGTCCTACTCTCGGTCTCCTTTCAGGAGTCTACCTCTTTGTCTCTTTTCTTTTCCTGTCCCCCCCCCCCCCCCTCTTTGGCCCTGTCTGTGTAAACCAGCTGACAGGCTGTGGTGGGCTCTGTGGTCCAGGGGCAGCTGAGCATGGCTAAACTGCAGTAAGATCGCAGCGTCACTGCAGAGATTACACTACTGGAGAAGTGCAGCTCCACATTGTGTTGAAGAATGTGTGTGTGGAACAGAAATGGGGGACGTATGTGACAGGACTGTGTGTGTGTGTGTGTGTGTGTGTGTGTGTGTGTGTGTGTGTGTGTGTCTGTGTGTGTGTGTGTGTGTGTGTGGTGTGTGTGTGTGCACGCACGCACGCATATGGACCAAACCTGCTGCCACCAGCAATATCAGGCAGTAGTCAACCATGTCTAACTGGTCGCTCTTATCAGGGGTTCATAGCACCACTGTATTTCATGTGAATTATCCACAGTCTTTAATGTAATGAAGGTTGTATCATTACTGATGCTGAGAGTCATTTTAAACCCTGCGCTCTAAGCCCTACAATAGGTTACTTTCATATAGGTTTCATTGAAAATCCTGCCCCCACTGATATGACTTAAATCTGTAACAAAAAGCTTCAATCTCTTTTTCTGCGGAGGAGGCAGAAGACGGAGGCATGAATCCGATCAAACTGACACGATGTAGTACAAATGTGATTACACGCTGCTCAGTGTAAAGGAGCTGATGACAGTGAGGCAAAGAGGAAACTTCAAGCAAATAAATGAGTGGGAAGCACACAGGAGAAGAGAGGAATGGCAGAGGAGATGGGAGAAAAGGAGGAGAAATGAGAAGTGAGCCAAAACATTGGAAAAGCAGTAGTAGTAGAACCTTTATTTATCCAGGAAAATCAATTAAGAACAAATTCTCATTTACAATGATGACCTGACACAATAGGAGAGGACACAAGCTGAGAAAAAGAGAAATGGAGGAAAGGTTGGGAAGAGAGGCACAAAAGGGACAAGGAGGGGGGATAAGAAGTGATTGAGTGAAACAAAGAGAAGATGTAGGAAAATATCTAGTACGATAGCGACACCGTAGCATACCCCACGCACGCTGCTGTGTCATAGTATCATCATTATGAATAAAACAGGACGGGTGTTTTGTGTGATGCTGAAGCAGTTTGCAGCGCTAAGAGTGAAGAGCATCAAAGCATGAAATCAGAGAAGAGGTCGTGATGCAGCTCGGCGCTCCCACGGCTCTCAGGGGGCTCCTCAGATGTGACAGGACAGAAAACACTGCACCAGGGCCTTCCCCTTCCTCCCCCTCTTCCCTCACATCCTCTCACCCTATCTTGCAATTACTCAACTCTCCTCCTTCATTACCTTTTTCTCTATTTTATAACCACCCTCTACCATCCCTCATTTATTTTGCTCTTTCTTCTTCTGCTCACATCTCCTTGCGTTTGTGATGTATACATATTCATTTTTGATCTCCCATTAGTTCCCCAGTGGCTGCTTTAGCTACACCAAAAAGAGATTAAATGTATTTGTTATATTTTAATCTGGGAATTAGATTTAGCTCCTGGTCCGGTGTGTGTGTGTTTGTGTATGATTGTGGCAGTGTTTTACTCCATGTCTTATTCCTTGGAATTTGGCTTGCGTTTATAGAGAGCTTGTGACTGCTGAATATTAACCATTCCTGGAGATGTGTTTTGACATCTCAGCGGAGTGTCATGGGGCAAAACCTTTTGCTTCTGCCTGAGATGTCTCCTGACACCCTGTCATTCTCTGATGGTGCTCAGAGTCTATATGGGTCATCAAGTCAAAACTCAGCTGTATTTCACACTCGTACGGTGACAAGTCTGCACCGGTTGGCATCCATTCAAGTTGTTTTACTTCTGACGCATCTTATCAATGCATTAAACAGTGTGCATTCCTCCTGTTCAAAGATGACCATTAACACTGAACACAATGTTGAGCTCAAGTCTATTGATTCACTCCTTCTATGTAGTCTGCAGGCTTCAGAAAATACCTACATTTACAGTATAGCCCCACTAAATCAATGACATGGCAGTAATGGGTGATAGCACTCAGGAAAGGGGTTTAATTAAATACAATACTCTGGTTGAAGCTTTTGTGGTCCAACCTTATCATTTCCAATTGGCGCAGTATTGACCGATGGACTGTAGCCTGAGCATCAGTCTGATGAAAGGTTAAAACAGAAATGGTTTATGGTAACCATCCACTAGAAAAGGGGCGGGAACCTTTTTCCTCTCAAGGGCCATTTCAATTTTTACAACATCCTCTGAGGGCCGTACAAATTATTGAACTCAACCTCTGCTTAAAAAAACAAAAATCACAGCTCATTCATTTCCCCTTTCTTTCATGTTGTGCAAAGAAAAAGCAACCTCTTAATCCAGATATATTTGACTCATGCATGCATTCAGGTGCACGGTTGTGGCATGACCACCAAAACAGAAATATATGGACACAAGATGTGTGCAAATGTATTTAGTATCCTATCCATGTGAACATGATTTAAGTAGGGGGTGGACCTCACCTCCTCTAGGGGGTCGGGGACATGCTCCCCCGGGAAGATTTTTTTAAGTTAAAAGCATCAATCTGGTGCACTTTGAGAGCACAATTAAGAGATCTATGGATACATCTCTCAACATCCAGATTATTTTTTGCTTTATGGATATTTTACAAATCACTCCCCTTTTAAACTATATTCTTGTTTATTAATAACAACTTTTTTTTTTTACTGTCATATAGTATTTTATACCTGTTTACTTTATTCTCTTATTTTTGTATAACTATAATGATCATATAAAGATGTGCCTTTACCTCACTGGTTGTAGAAAAAGCTTCTTATATTCGTTAGCATAGCTAGCTAACCAGATGTTAATAACAACAAAGCTATTGACTGTATGATCAGTATGACAGATGAACAGATCGCCACTGGGATTACAACTAAAGACACAGCCACGTAAAAACTGTGGCATGTGCCGGAGTGGCGTTCTGGTGCTCTCCGTCAGAACTGCACCCCTGTCAGACGAGAAATATACCACGTGATGACACGTTATCACGTGTAGTTGTTACACACGTTGTAGTGTAGACGGGCCGTAACGGCCCGTCTACACTACAGGCGTCGAAAAAGCTTGAAGCTGGGCGTGTCTGAGGCTTGGCGATTTTTTGCGAGCAACGCGACCAACAACCAATCACATGAATCTCCCGCCCCCGACATACAAAGCAATAGCAATTTTAAAACGAAGTAAACTGGATATAAAATCCCCAAACAGGCGAAAACCTACCAGTTTCATCCACTGTCTCTGCCACCCCCCTCCTCCGGTTTGTATCCCGGTAGATGAACAGAGACTGATCATACAGCACCGGGTGATTCACTACCGCTATAATGAATTTTCCCTCCATTTTTTTGAATATGAGGAAATGACCTGCGTAGTCTCTCCCAGCATACACGCGGTTTGATTGGCTCGCTTGTACTGGCAGATTTGCATACACGGGATTTCATTGGCTGACGCCAGCTTCGAGCAAGCATCGAGCCTCAAAAGTTGAACATTGTTCAACTTTTGACGCCGATAGACGCTCGCGATGCTTGCAACGCCTTGCCATGCTACCCACAATGCAGTTCGGTGAAGTTTGAAAATATCCTACGTCACCCTATTCAAATGAATAGGCGAAGCGTTGAAAGCATTTTTTTACGCCTGTAGTGTAGACGGGCCGTAAGGCTCGTGTTGTGTTCAAGGACCCTGACCTTGGCCAGGAAAAACAGGCTGTCGCTTGTTTATTTTTTTTGCGGTCTAGATTTCTTTATTTTATTTTTTTTGCGTGTGTTTATAAATTACCTCGAGGGCCGTATCGAATGGTCTCGCGGACCGTATACGGCCCGGAGGCCAGAGGTTCCCCACCCCTGCACTAGAAGCACAGAACAAAATTACACCACATGCACACTTTTTGTTACAGTGGTGATGTATACTGAACATACACTGAACAAAAATATAAACGCAACACTTTTGTTTTTGCTCCCATTTTTCATGAGATGAACTCAAAGATCTAAAACATTACACAAAATAACCATTTATCTCAAATATTGTTCACAAATCTGAAAAAATCTGTGATAGTGAGCACTTCTCCTTTGCCGAGATAATCCATCCCACCTCACAGGTGTGGCATATCAAGATGCTGATTAGACAGCATGATTATTGCACAGGTGTGCCTTAGAATGGCCACAATAAAAGGCCACACTGAAACGTGCGGTTTGGCTTTATTGGGGGGGGTCTGGGGGGGGGGTCCGAAAACCAGTCAGTATCTGGTGTGAGGGGTAGGGGTAGGGTAGCATGTTTTACAGAAAAACCTAGCTGCTAATAATAATAATAATAATAGGTTTGTGTAGAATGTCTCATCATCAGTGTGCGTCCATTTCATCAGTGTGACTTTGAAGGGCTTTTTAACCTCAGGTTTTGCTGCAGTGTAGTGACTGCTTGGTTCCAGTCCAAAAGCTTCATAAAATGTGACGGCATCATTCTGACATCACACTGAAGGTGAACTGTGACTCATTATCACATGACAAAGAAATTCCTCTTGGGGAAAAAGACACAAGGTTATGAAACATGTAACTTTATGACATGACAGCTTAATGCCACACAAACTACCTTTTGGTGTTTTGGTGATGAGACTGACCTCATAAGTCTGTGCTATTTTGGGATTTTATCACACTTTTGTTCTTTCCTCTCTGCTGGTGCGGGCACTGCTGACGTCATGTGCAGCAAGTCTGACAGAACGTCAATAAATTCATTACGTAATAATGGACCGTCCTGTGAGGGATGTAGTTAACTGTTTTATTGCTCTGTTTGTTAAGGGCATTAAAAACACAGAAATCTGACGTTCTTTTTGTTCTGTCTGTTGTACTAGTTTCTCTGAGTGACACAAACCAAAAAAACTATTTATTGTTTGGTATGGAAAGTTGAGTGCTGAAACTAAATAAAAAAGCCTCTGGATGTTTGGATGCATGACAATTAAATGGGTGGCCAGTGGGTGTTTCCCTCTGCCCTGTGTATCTATCCTATTCTTAATGAAGCAGAAATGAACTGAAGACTCCCGTTACATTTAGAATTGAATTTATGGTACCTTCGGGCAAGTATCTACAGTAGATGGCTGCCAAATGTGACAGATAGCCGGGTTTTGACCCCTGAAGCGAGAGAGTCCAACAGATATCTGCTCACAGCAGAGGAGCAGAGACCTGACTGCAAACATTAGAAAGGAAATGCATCTCGCTATTAAGATTATTGTAATGGGATGAACAAAGTGTCCCTACGGCTGAGGCATATCACTAAATATATGACTGCAACTTTTACATTCTCTTCTTTGTGTTGGGAACTATGAATACAAATATCCTCTCTTAACCAGGAGTATGTGTCTGTATTTGTCTGGATATGGATGCAGACAAAACATTGCTTTAATATTATCAAGGAAGAGCAACTTCAAAACATACATTTTTTATATTCCAGCCATGTCTGTAATGCATTATTAGAAGGACAAGTGTCACAATGGTAATACTACATCGACATTTCTAAACACAATTTTTGTTGTTGTTGCAATGCTCATAGTGTTATACTCATCCTATAGTTATAATACATTACATTGTGATTATAAGTTACTTTGTTTGCTTTAAAGGTGGGGTAGGTAATTTTGGAGAAACCAGCTCGAGTGCGCTCCAATTTGAAAATACACAACCGGAGAAAATCTGGCACTTCCTTACAGAGCCCCTCCTCCAACACACATGAACGCGCACATGACCAATGAGAGCACGAGATATAAATCATTAAGTATATTGTGTTTTTACAACTATAATTATACTGTGTGCTGTAAGTAGATTAAAGTGTGTTAAAGGCATATTTATAATGCATTGAAGACATGGGTGTTATAGAAAGTGTTAAGCAGACGATGCATGTCCATGAAGGATGCTCACCACCACGCAGTGCCACACAGACTAAAGCAGTAATGATGGAGTGCTCTCCACAGAGTACAATCATGATGATCAGTAAGATAAATCAATGTTGTTTTGTTGGAGCATTGATCCCATTTGTGATGAGAGAAATTAAAAGACAGCCGAGTGCCCCTTTGTGAAGTCAGCCTGCATTATCGTTCACATTTGTCTCCCCATTGATCAGAGCCTGTTTTACACACTGTATTTACTTGTCAACGTGAGAGAGTGTTACCGGGGCCCTAGGGTTTTCAATCAGGTTCATTGTCTATAGTCCGTGGCAGTGCTCCAATTGGTAGCATCTACTGTAGCAGGACCCCTAATATTCATTTAGAAATTGTACAGTAATCTAATTTTCTCAGATTTATAGGTCTATGTAATTTTGGGAATGTGTGTGTTTAAATAATTTAGACTGATATAGCAATTACATCTAAGAGCAGTCTATTTCTCTCTTTTTAAAATGGCATCCCCATCTATAAGTGTATCATCACATCCCATATGTCATTGAACTAATTGCCTGGTTCAAATTCAGCGGCGCAAACTTAATGTTGCTCAATTTTTTAGTTGGACACTTCACCGTTTGCCAGCAGCGGCACATTTAGAGGACACATTTCCTAAAATAGTTATTGGCTAAGAGTCAGTACTACTTACACTTTACTACTTAGAGGGAGACATTAATGTTTTATTCCTATATTCACTTAAATGAGAATCATATTTTTGGTGAATATGATACAAGTGTAAAAAGGTAAAGGTAAATTAGCTGCAGCAGAGAACTTTCTGAACCATGTTAAAGTATTTATAATCAACATTTTACATAACTGTAACAAAGAGACATATTGGGCATATGTGAGGTGTCCAGTAACATGACTCCAAAATAATATTTATGATGCTCGATATATAGATAATCAGATGTTTGCTACATTTTTCATGGTAATAATATATCAGTGCTGTGTTCACAGTTTGTTTGTCTTGCTCCCTGTTGGCCAAACAAATATCATGTATTGCAGAATTAATGATGTCCCCAAAGAGCTTTGTTAAGATAATCTAGCAAATCACACAGACAAGTGCAGGAGGTGATTCAGATAAATCGAGAAGACTGGCACTCAGATAATCCTCATTAAGTGACCAATAAGAAACTTCCTAAACATTGGCAATACCAAAACATACAACCTCATAAACATATGCACAAGAAGACATGTGAGGTATTGTATTTCAAGGCAAATACAAACCATATCCTTCTCCCCTCCTATTTTCCAGGCAGTGTGGTTTACCTGGGGATGATGGTTGGAGCGTTCTTCTGGGGAGGAATGTCTGACAAAGTGGGCCGCAGACAGTGCCTCCTCATCTGCATGTCCACCAACGGCTTCTTCGCCTTCCTGTCCTCTTTTGTCCAGGGATACGGCTTGTTCCTTGTTTGTCGTATCTTTGCAGGCTTTGGGTAAGTTTCTGGAAAAAGTCCTCATGTGTTGATGAGGACGGCAAGTTTAATTCATTCCTGAAATATCAGGTCAAATATTTACACTAAGGCAGCTCAAAAAATCTCCTTCTGTGGGAACGCTATGGTTGCATTATCTGAATATCTACAGCATACTGTATGTTCAAATGTGCATCAGGGCTAAAGCAGTGATTGGACAGAAACTAGGAGTGTTTATATACTGTAGGCCTGTCTATCTAGTTTTCCTTATACTGCCAAGACTTCGTAGTTTCTGACTTTTCTTTTTCTGAGGGTTTACTATAGATCTATCTGTCTGTCACAATGTACATTTATCATTCCTGCAATGCGGAGCAGAGCAGTAAAGGCTATAACAAGCTAAAGTGTAAGATGTCATAGCCAGAGACAAGACATTTCAATATACAGTTTTTCAATCTTCGTATAATCTGTTAAATAACCAGATTGTGTCTGAGTGTGTAATGATGAAAATTCCACCAGAGACAGACTGTGTACCCTCTTACTACATTAAAACATGGTGGAGATGGTGATTTATCATATCCTCTTCTTTGACAGAGTAACTGTCCCTTTAAGAGCTAATTCAGTAATTGCATCTGTGCCGTTCCCTAGAGACCTCCAGAGTAATTGAAAAGGTTGTTCAAACTGCCAATACGACCTGCGCCTCTGAATTATGAGAAACTGGCTCTGAGGATGTTATTTGTATTAAGTTCGAGGAGAGAAATATGCTTAGTCGTGCTTAAATGTTGCTGACTTGGTCTCCTTTGATGATTTAGCAATGAAGCCTCTGTTTTTTTCTATTAAAATGGAAAACAATCCAGAAAACACTTTAAACGCTGAATAACAATTTTTCACATTTAATCCAATTACAATATTGTTTTGGCAGTGTTTGATTTGTCATGCTTGACCACAAATAGGTCACAATCATGAATGCAAAGGGGAATAAATAAAGACTAATTAAGTTAACTTTCTGTCCTGGTTTCTGCCTTACTCCCACTAATTTTCCCATGTTCTCTGGTTCTTGCAGGATAGGAGGTGCTGTGCCCATCGTTTTCTCCTTCTTTTCAGAGGTGTTGTCCAGGGAGAAAAGAGGAGAGCACCTCAGCTGGTTGTGTATGTTCTGGATGATCGGAGAGATATATGCCTCCGCTATGGCCTGGGCCATCATACCACACTATGGTGAGTGTATCGGTCAGAAAATATAGTAATACCTAGCTTTCAAGGCTTGTGCTTTCTACAGAAAAGGAAAACAGGACAATCATGAGTTGTGTAAAAGTTGTATCAAGTAAAGGGGCCGTAACAGGATTAAGTTTGGCATATAACAAGCTTGGCAATGTGACTTTATGCGAAGCTCCCGACTACAGGTTAGACAATGTAAGGCTTCCCTGTTACTGTGGGTTGAGGTGCTAGTTTTCTCTGCTATGGGAATCAATCATCTAATGGCTGTGAGTGGCTGCAGGCTGTGCGAAGCAGAGGTTAAGAGATGAACATACGCATGGATACCACAGAGCAGATGCATGGGTGAGGGTGTGTCTGTAGGGGAGAGAGAGCTGTGATTTATGACAATACCGCATCAGCTGCACTCGTCGAAAAGAAAGATAAAGAAGGGAATTAGATTTTGTCCTCTCCTTTTCTCCTGCCCTTATTCCTTAAACTTCTTTCCTGTTATTTTTAACCTGCTTTCCCTTCCTTTTACTGCCCCCCATCTCATCCTGGATTGTACTCATCTCATCTCTCTGACTAACTCTGTCCTTCCTTTTATTACCTCTCCTCTCTCGCAGCTCTCTGTCTCTGCAGTGTTCTTCTTGATCAAGCATAATTAGGTTTTTATCCTTGCTCTAATAGGACAAAGCTACAGCTAGCGGTGATTTATGACCAGACCAAGCTGTGACGTCATTGGGAGAGAGACAATGTGTGTGTGTGTGTGTGTGTGTGTGTGTGTGTGTGTGTGTGTGTGTGTGTGTGTGTGTGTGTGTGTGTGTGTGTGTGTGTGTGTGTGTGTGTGTGTGTGTGTGTGTGTGTGTGGGGGGGGGGGGGGGTGCGATTGATGATGACAGGTCTTCTTCAAGGGAAATTGAAGGCAATAACATCTGACATTGTAAGAGGTCCTCTGAGTTAACACACACAAAATGGCACAAGGGAACAAGCGAAAGGTTAATCATGGAGTTTCCCATTAAGGACTACTCACTTACTTAAATAGATGCATACACACATGCACTAATGCACACACAGCTGTAGATCTGCTCACATGGCTGAAGGACTCAAATAACCCTCTGAAACCAGAACGAGTCTTCATGAGGAAACTCTGCTGTCAGATCTGGTGATATTGTATTGAAGGGATGGTAGTGGCCTTACTTTGCTCTTATTCTCTCTGACACTCACTACCACTCTGCCTCTCTTTCTCTCAGTGGGAACTACGTGTCTCGCATACATACTCCAGCGCTCACCAGTGGTTTTTATGTTTTCCCTAAAGTGCTGCAGTGCCTGCCACCAACAGCACTACAGTGTGTGGGCCCAAATGCCTCCTGCAGAGATACCTTTATGTCTTTGCAGGAAGACATAAAGGTATCAGTGGGTTATGATACGAGTGCCTCAACACTGGTGTTTAATACACCATTACGGCTCTCATTTATCCACCTAATGTCTTCTAAAAAAACCTGTTCGACTCACAGCTGGGGCCCTGAAGGAGGTCTGCTCAGCACAGATCCCCATCACACTGCAGAGAGAGTTTGAGTAGTTTCATCGCTGCCAAGAAAGCCCACCACGATAGCAACCCCATTACACAGTGCTGAGATCTACAGATCAAAGATTAAATACCCCCCGGAGGACTTCACATCGTGGTCAATTAAATGGTACTCCTCTGCTAGTACTACATTATGCCTGTCAAGCAGACTAAGGAATTATATCTTTATATATACTTTCTGCAAACCATGATAGCACTTTTACATGTGTAAAAAAAAAGGTATGTATCTGAAGCCAAAAGCATGTTAGCTTAGCTTATAGCATAAACACAAAACAGCTGGAAACTTTAAAAAGGCTTTTAAAGCCATCTTAAAATATGCCTTTTCTGGCATATATCTATCTATCTATCTATCTATCTATCTATATCTATCTATCTATCTATCCAGTGGCGTTTCTAGGTGTACAAAACTGGGGGGGCAGAAAGAGGTCGGGGGAGAGAGAGAGAGAGAGGGGGGGGGGACAGAGAGAGGGAGGAGAGAGAGAGGGGGGGCAGAGAGAGGGGGGGAGGAGAGAGAGAGGGGGAGTGTCAAATGACATACTGAAGACCACAGGAGCAACACTGTGAGCGCATACATTTACGTACACAGTGTGGGGATGTCATAGTAATGCACCTTCATACATGGAGTAAAGGTCACCATCACAAAGTAATTCTTAACAATAACAACAACCGTAATGCTTTAGCATTAAAACACCATAGACTGTAAATATAAGGAAAACACAGACACTCATCACCGAGGTCACAATATCAATCGATCCACCAGAGGCAAAACACAGAAGATCAACAAAATATATGACATAAATGAACTTACCAAAGCTGAAGGCTCACTTGAAAATAAAAGCGGCACGGCGGTCCTTCCTCTGACAGAATGTGTCTATCACTTTGGGGATGAAGTCCTGTAGTTGCTGGATCAACTGGCTTTCAATTGAAAGCATGGCCAATGCGTTAAGTCGCGGCTGTCCCATGGTGTTGCGAGTGAAAGTCTTTATCCTTTTGAGGGTGGAAAAGTTCCTCTCTGACTCGGATGTCGTCATCGGAGTTGTCACTATTATTTTGACCAAAATAACAGTCTCAGCAAACGTTTCCTCCAAGTTGTTCTCGTGAATGGATTTCAACAGAGACAGGGCAGTGTTTCCAGTGTGAAGCTCACTGTGGCGGTAGAGCGTGGTCAGCTCAGACTTCAACTTCTCCTTGTTTCCCAACGCAGGCCACAGTTTCACGGCGCAGTCAAGCTCAGGTGTAGGAAATGACAGGACATGATGTGGGAAGAATGAGCTGTCAACAAGCTTTGCAGCGATCAAATGGTCACTCTGTGAGAACCTCTGTTCCACCTGTGAGATGACTGTGTCACAAGCCTCCTTCATCACCGGCGCTGTGCTGCTGACTCGTCGGCCTGGCTCGTCTGTTCCATCATGAGCAGTGGCGGCCAATGCATCAGTTTTCTGCCTCATTTTCTGAACATTTTCCTTGAAACGGCAGAGCGCGCTGTTGATCCCAGGTGCATCGATGCTTCGTTTTTGCAGAGTGTTGTATAGAACATCCACTTCTGGCATAAGCAACGAAAAAAACTCCAGGAGCTGCATAAATGCTCGGTCCCGCAGTTTCTTTGACAGGCCGTATGCCTCACTTATGGTGACCGCATCCCATCCTGGTTGTGCGCGTATATATATGCTTCATACACTGAAGTAGTGCATCTCGGGTCTCCCAAACCGCGTTCACAGTTCTGCTTTTAAAGTTCCATCTCACAGCCGGTGGCCGTGGGATGCGTCTCTGTGTTGCCTCTGCAAGAGCTGCAACACGTTTTGGAGCACCGGAGAAAAAAGTGGAAAAAGCAGTTAGATCTGCAAAAAACACCTTCAGGATGCTCCTCCTTGCTGAACACAGTTGCTGCAGGGTCAGGTTCAGTTGGTGGGCGTAGCAGTGAACAAACTGAGCGTTTGGGTACGTCTCCTTCATCACCGTCTGTACCCCGCGCACGTTACCGCTCATGACGGCCGCCCCGTCATAGGTCTGAGCGATTAGCTTTTCTTTCAGCTTCAGGGGTTCCAGAACAGCCTTGATGCTGTTAGAGAGACCTACACCAGTTTTGTCCTTTACTTCCACAAACTCCAAAAAACGCTCTGTAACTGTGAGGTCAGGCATAATGTATCGCAGCACAATCACCATTTGCGATTTACAGGAGACATCGGTTGTCTCGTCGGCCTGAACGGCAACAAATGATGTGTTGTCCACTTGCTTGGCTATTTCCTCCCTGTACACATCATACATGCAGTCCAAGAGTTCATTCTGTACGGTGCTTGATGTCCCTTTGAAAACAAGCTGAGCTTCGTAGTGCCGTTGAAGCCTGGAATCGCCCTCACACATTGTCTCGAAAATTGACCTGAATATCCCTGGATTCAGAGAGTCCGCCGACTCGTTGTGGCCCCGCAGTGCTGTCTCACATTTCCCACACAGTTTAATACAGGTGATGATCCGACCAAGCACGTACCTGTTTTCTTCCACCTTCCTATTATGAGAATCAATGCCGCGTCTGTAGGCGCTGTCAATCTGAGCTGCAACATTCACCCTTCCAAGTAATCCCAATTTTACGGCATTTTCCAAATGACTGTTGCTGCTCTCATGCTTCATTGTCCTCTCCGAAAGATGCTTTAAGTCCTTGTAACCTGTCCTCGACCAAGTACCTTGATCTTCACCAAAAAGCAGGCAAGGAAAGCAAAAGAGGGAATTCTTCTGGATGCTCGCCGTTAGCCATTTCTTTTTAGCAAACCACTCAGCGTTAAACCCACGTTTAACTTTGCCCGCAGTCTGGACCATTTGGAAATCAGGTGGATGGTGGGCACCGAGGCGCTTTACCTCTAGTTTCTCTCCGAGACTAAGTGTCTCAAATGTGTGCTGCAGTAAATGGTCAACTTCATTCATTTTCTTTCAGTTTTTTACTTCTTTTAATCGCTGGTGATGTTAGCTATATGCTGCTCTCTCGTCTCCTCTTCAAACTACACGTGACGTTTCGCAGCACTGCACACGTGAGTACTTACAGCCAATCAATTCTGAATTATGTGAGATGACGTATGGTGGGGATGGGAGCACTATGCCCCTACGGTCATTATTTTTTTGCCACACACATTAAATAGAAAAATACTCTGAGCATGCGCAGTGTAGTTTTTACAATCACCGTTCACTTAGACTGTGAGAGGGAGGGGCAGGATCGGGTTTTGTCCCACATGGCTCTAAACAGCTCAAAACGGCACTCTAGACACTAATTAGAAGAACACAGACTAAAACAGAAATGTACAGACGAATCAGATGATTAAACATGACCTTAAAATATATTTTTATATGTTTTTTTATTTATTTTTTTGTAATCATTATTTGTAATACTTTCTTCTGACACTAGGTGGGGCTGTGCCCCACCTGCCCCTAATGACCCGCCGCCACTGTATCTATCTATCTATCTATCTATCTATCTATCTATCTATCTATCTATCTATCTATCTATCTATCTATCTATCTATCTATCTATCTATCTATATCTATCTATCTATCTATCTATCTATCTATCTATCTATCTATCTATCTATCTATCTATCTATCTATCTATCTATCTATCTATCTATCTATCTATCTATCTATCCATCTATCTCTATCTATCTATCTATCCATCTATCCATCTATCTTTCTCTATCTATCTATCCATCTATAGGCTATATCTATCTATCTATCTATCTATCTATCTATCTATCTATCTATCTATCTATCTATCTATCTATCTATCTATCTATCTATCTATCTATCCATCTATCTATCTCTATCCATCTATCCATCTATCTTTCTCTATCTATCTATCCATCTATAGGCTATATCTATCTATCTATCTATCTATCTATCTATCTATCTATCTATCTATCTATCTATCTATCTATCTATCTATCTATCTATCTATCTATCTATCTATCTATCTATCTATCTATCTATCTATCTATCTATCTATCTATCTATCTATCCATCTATCTATCTCTATCTATCTATCCATCTATCCATCTATCTATCTATCCATCTATAGGCTATATCTATCTATCTATCTATCTATCTATCTATCTATCTATCTATCTATCTATCTATCTATCTATCTATCTATCTATCTATCTATCTCTCTATAGGCTATATCTATCTATCCATCTATCTATCTATCTATCTATCTATCTATCTATCTATCTATCTATCTATCTATCTATCTATCTATCTATCTATCTATCTATCTATATATCTATCTATCTATCTATCTATCTATCTATCCATATATCCATCTATCCATCTATCTATCTATCTATCTATCTATCTATCTATAGGCTCTCTCTCTCTCTCTCTCTCTCTCTCTCTCTCTCTCTCTCTCTCTCTCTCTCTCTCTCTCTCTCTCTCTCTCTCTCTCTCTCCAGTATAGGCAAGGGAGAGTGTAGCACTGCTGAGTCAGTCATCCATAGATCTAGTCAATTATATACATAATCCCTGTAATGAGATTTCCAATGGTATGGGTGAAACAGTAACCCTGAGGGGCAGGACGCCGTGCTACATTTCTGTAGAAAAGGCAATCACTGCTGAACAACGCCTTCCCTCCCTTTTCTCTGTTACTCTGCCTCTTCCTCTCTCACTTCATTCTACATTTTCACTTCCTACTCTGAATCACTCCAGACACACTCAAACACAGACACAGAGAAGAGCAGGGGGATAAATAAAAGTGACTCAGAGAAATCGGGAATACACACAGGCTCCAAGTTATGACTACTACTGTCAAGTTAAAGACACCTTGAAAGTGAAACCCAATCACAAGGAGACATTTCCATCCCTCTGGCCTCTTCTGGGATGCGTTTCTGACACTATCGACTTACAGACGCCCACTTCCCATGGCAATAGTTGTTTTTAGCAGTTGATATGCATTGCTTTCAAAGCCGGATTTTTAATATGCTGTGAGATTAATTCCAAGCAGCCTTTTCCTGGCACAACCATTAGCGTTAACCCCCTCCCACCCCCTGACTCCCCTCCTACGCTTGTTGATACTGTAGATAATGGTGTTATTCACTTTGGAGCGGCATCTCCATGAAGCACGATCTGTTGAGAAACGTGGGAGGTCACGACTGACACAGCAACCCCTTTTCAAGAAATCCCAAAATGAAGTCAATGAGAGCATAAAACACAGAGCTACACATACATTGTACATTAGCGATAGCATTTCCTGCCATGTATTAATTTTAAATGCTTAAGTTTTCCTCTGATTTAAAGAATTTCTTTATGACACGAAAATAAACTATCTTTAAATATTCTCCCACAAATTAAAATTGCAGCAATACTTTATTTTTTGTAATATTTCTTTAGGGATTTAAAGTCATATAAGGTGCTATTTTCTTTTAGGTATGTAAAAAATGCTTAAGTGTAATAACAAATGTAGTTAAGCAGGCAACCATGCATAAGGTTGTTTTGGGGAAAATGCTTTAAAGTATTTTTGCATAAGGAAAAGGATGATTTCAGGATGTGTAATTTTGTATGTGTATTTGTGTTTTTACCATTTATACTCTATGTGTGGGTGGGATTTGTCGGCATGGCATTATGTTAGTCGTGACAATGTAATCTGCATATGGTAATTTAAATCATGAATTGATGTGGTTCACTCCATCAATGCAAGTATTTTTGAGAATGTGCATTTGTGTGCATCTCCCCCTTTTGTGAGATTGTATATGTGTGTGTGTGTGTGTGTGTGTGTGTGTGTGTGTGTGTGTGTGTGTGTGTGTGTGTGTGTGTGTGTGTGTGTGTGTGTGTGTGTGTGTGTGTGTGTGTGTGTGTGTGTGTGTGTGTGTGTGTTAGAGAGAGTGTGTGTGTTTGTGTGCACGTTACAATGATTAATGAGTCTGGGAGATTGCCTGCAGGCTGAGATCAGGTGCAACAAGATTTAACTTAGCAGAAAACACTCAATTCGTTTCCTACACATTCAATTAACCCGTCCCTGTGCACTTCTCTCAGCTCCCTCAGCAGAGCCATTCATCTCCGAGCTTACACATCACTCTGCTCCGGCTCGCTGCTGCTCTCGTTTAAAAGCCATCTTTTATTTGCAGCCCTTTTGTGTTCCCAGTGCGATTTCTGCTCATATCATTTCAGCACACATACAAATCAGCCTACCAAGTGGCCCAGATCCCCCTCTGATAGGGATATACTGTACAGTATTTACATTACGCTAAATATTTTTTAGCCACTGCTTCGTCAAAACGTATATTATGTAACAATATATGCTTTGATTATTCCCTGTGAGTTTGGGACTGGCTACAGAAATACTTGAAGGTTTTGCATTAGAGTAAAGCACCAACATATCAGCAAAATAAAGAGGTTGCTCAAATAATGCAAAAATAAATAGGGCTTTAACCCTTAATATTAAATAATCCAAACATTTAAAAAGTACCATAGCATGTTAATTACAAATTAGCAGCATTTGTTAGATGAAAAAAAGTCTTATAGCACTTTGATGTGTCAATATTTTGATTAACATTATCTGTGCTTCAAACATGCTAAATACTCAATTATAACAATATGCCACATCTGATAAGCCGCCTCATCAAAAAGCTTCCATTCAATAAGATTACATCAGACATATGCAGCACATTATATTAACATTGAACACAATACTATTGCAGCAGCGTTTGCAAGAAAACATATTTAAAAATGTTCACTTTCTTCTCACCCATGTCTTCGATCTGATTGTAATTCTTGTTGTGTGCCATCGTTTACAGGTTGGAGTTTCAGCATGGGTTCGGCGTATCAGTTTCACAGCTGGCGGGTGTTTGTGGTCGTCTGTGCTCTGCCCTGTGTGTGTGCGGTGGTCGCTCTTACCTTCATGCCCGAAAGTCCCAGGTTCTACCTTGAGGTAATGTAATCTATTACCGGTTAAAAGATAGTTCTCTTTCATCTCTCATGAATCTGCTGCAATAGCTGTATCTTCAATAGTGCAGCCTCATGGTGCTGTGTCATTGTCCCCTAATGTCCGCGCGTATTCCTTTCTGAATCTCCTAAATAATACATCAGTCTTAAGTGTTCTTGGACATTTCCCATCCAATGTTAAATGAGATCAAAAGGTGTGAGTGATAAAACTCTGGGAGCAGGTCTTAAAAAAAATATCTGTGACAGTACTGCTGCTGCATAATAAAACTCTTTGAAGTAAAACGAGTCACCGTTGTCGTGACTTTGATAATTTTGGCCCATCTTGGAGAAATGAAAGGAATATACTCTTGTACAGTCATATATATGATTGCGGATGTGTCGCTGTCCTTAACTAAGCGAGACCATTGCTGATCCCATGAATGTATCCTCTCTCTTTCCCTCCTGTCAGGTGGGGAAGCATGATGAAGCCTGGATGATCCTCAAACAGATCCACGACACCAACATGAGAGCGCGTGGGCAACCGGAGAAAGTCTTCACTGTGAGTGTTTGCTTCTGCTGTGCGCTGTCTTGGCTGGGTTTCCTGATGCTTAAGGAAAAGCAAAGAGGCTTATGTTCTGCCACCGCTGGGACAGGTTTTAACGCTTTCACTGTGCAGGATCAAATCTGAATTATGAAGGTTCTGAAAGCTGTTTTGTGTCGTTCAGGCTTATTTGCATCGTGAGCTGCATTTTGGGAAAGCCTCTTAGTCAACACGTGTTTCTCCAATTGATCATATACTGTTTACAATGATTTTTATTACAGTTGTGTGCTCTCAATCTTGTTTGAACTAAGGAAAATTAAAAAATGAACATCCTTCAAAATGCTCCAAATCATCAAAGATGTCAATAAATGGATGTCGAATGCACTTAATGTATTATACTGTGATCATCTTTTTCTCTTTTAATTGCTTCCTCAGGTAAACAGGATCAAAATACCCAAACAGCTGGATGAATTGGTGGAAATGGAGTCAGAGTCTCGCAACCGAGTTTCCAAGTTTTTCTTTAGGATAAAGGCTGAAATACACGGGGTAAGTTAATTTTCACTCACTGCCCCAAAACCAAATGTATTTTTTTAAACACATGAAGTCTAATCTGCATCGTATCTCTCTTTAGATCTATCTGAATCTCATGAAGTGCTTCAACTACCCTATGAAAGAAAACATGACGCGACTGGCCATAGTGTGGTTCACGCTGTCATTCGGGTGAGCTTCCTGTTGATGTCATTAGTGTCTGAGAAAAATCAGTCAAGTTTAATTTCCCTGCCTGGTCTGATATTAGCACTAGCGGCCACATTGTATTTCTGTCATCTTGATCCCTGTGCTGTGCAGAAGTAGCATGGTCTCGAAATCAAAGTCTGTGGATCAATACTGTTCCATTGGTGTCTCAGAGGGAAGAAAGAGTAAGAGGGAGTGAAAGCAGCTAGAGATTAAAAAACATCCACAAAACACTCTCTGAAATATAAGAGAAACCTGTCTATGTCTAATGTCTATTGGTTTTTTCTACTGCGTCTGAAAGCAGTGTTTGAACCTCAGATCAAGATTCTTCAACATGTATCCAAAGATTTGTAACGTCCTGTATATGTTGTGGTTGCAGGTATTATGGTCTGTCAGTCTGGTTCCCTGATGTCATCAAACACCTTCAGGCAGATGATTATGCCTCCAAAGTGAAGATACACAGTGATGAACGGATTGAAGACTTCACCTTCAACTTCACTCTGGAGAACCAGATACACAAAAACGGACTCTTTATCAACGACCGGTAGGACAAGTCAACTTGTGCATACAGTATATGAACTGTTTTACAGTGAAAGTACGTACAAACAGGATGTAATTGTGTTTTTTTAATTTCAGATTCATCAATATGAAGCTGAAGTCCGTCACATTCATTGACTCTACCTTTCGTAACTGCTACTTTGATGATGTGAAATCTGTGGGCTCCTTCTTCCGTAACTGCACTTTCATTGATGCTTTCTTCTACAACACTGGTGAGATATAAGTATTAAATATTCCTAACTTTTCTAAATCAACACGACTATACTTTTTTACGATGTTGTATTTTAGTGTTGCCTCTGTGTTTAGTGTCCTGTCTGTCTGTAACTGTGTGGTAGTGTTACCACTGACAGGTCTCTCTTGAAAATGAGACCTTGTGTCTCAATGAGATCTACACCTGTATAAATAAAGGCTAAATAAAATAAAAATAAAAATACAGCTAGAGGTTTTTCTTTCCTGATTCTCAGATTCATCAGGTTAAATTGTGTCTAGGTGAAACAAAAAATGATTTGAGACAAGATGACAATATACTGCGTTGTGATTGGCTGTGTTTTATTATTTCCAAATGTCTTTTTTTGTATTCTTTGTCAGACATTGATGAAAGCAAGTTGATAGATGGCACAGAGGTAGTCAACAGCACGTTCACTCACAACAAGAAAGGATGCCAGATGACATTTGATGATGACTACAGTGCCTACTGGGTTTACTTCATCAACTTCCTCGGGACGCTGGCTGTTCTGCCCGGAAACATTGTGTCCGCGCTTCTCATGGACAAAATTGGCCGTCTGTCCATGTTAGGTAAGAACGGAGCGAAGAGGGAGGTTCATGTTTCATGTGTGCACTTGAGTAATTGGGTTTCACATTGACTGTGGGATGGTGGAATGATTTATGGTATGGATGTGGCATCCATCATTGCGTATGAGAGGCAATTTTGATTAGGCCTATAATTCAGTTGAACATTGTTCAAACGAATGTCGCTTGCACTAACTCTTGCTCCTTCACTCTTGCTTTGTGTGTGTTTTTTTGTGTCTCAGGTGGCTCCATGGTGCTTTCGGGTATCAGCTGTTTCTTTTTGTGGTTCGGCACCAGTGAGTCCATGATGATTTTTATGTTGTGCCTTTACAACGGCCTGAGCATCTCTGCCTGGAACTCCCTGGATGTCGTCACCACTGAGTCATTCCCTACTAGCAGGAGGTGAGAAGACAAGAGTATATACTGATTTACGTATTTGTTGAGACTTGTTTATGGACTTATACATACATGCAGTAGTGGAAAGAGATCATCATAAAAAAAGAGGTGATTCAGTCAACTCTAACACCTTTCTATCTCTTTTCTCTTCCTTTACCTCCTGTCCCTGGCTCTCCACCCCACAGAGGAACAGGCTTTGGGTTCTGCAACGCTCTCTGCAAGCTGGCTGCAGTCTTGGGAAACCTGATTTTCGGTTCTCTTGTTGGCATCACAAAGTCCATCCCCATCCTCATGGCCTCGTCTGTGCTCGTCGGGGGAGGCCTGGTTGCACTCCGGCTGCCTGACACCAAGTCGAATGTCCTCATGTAACACCAGCTTGGCGTTCATCAGCTGGGAGAAAACCTAAATAGAACTTGGGTGAATCCGAGAGGAAGCCCAGGGAGCGTTGAGCAAGGAATGCAAATGGCTTGGTTCACACATATCTTAACATTATTCATGCAATTCGCTACTGTACCTAGGGTAAAGCTGAACCCACCATTCTCACAGTGTGTTTTACATTGATCATATACATCTACATCAATTCCTAGTTAGTCAATGCTAAGTTCAGCCTTTCTGTGAATGTATTTTTAGGAGATTTCACAGACAGAGCTGAGTGTTTGCTCATGTTTTGGGCGAACTTTGGTGGAGTTTTGTTGCAGTGACTGGTTGCCCTTTTCCAGCTGCAGCCATAACCTTGTGTGGAGTCACTGCATGGTTAAGGCTCAAGGCTTTCAATATTGATACAGTCTTATTAAGACAAGCCAGATGGGGAGAAAAGTGAAAAACAAGCTGTAATGAGCACAGCCAACCTTGTGTGACAACGTGGGGAATAGATGATCAGACAGAGCGGACACATGACAGCTGTACGACAGCTGGCTCGCCGCAACACTCTTCCACAGGAAGCGTTGTAGACGGTGTGCAGAAAGTCAATAATAAAAAATCCAATAAATTAAAGTCACACATAGTTCATGTGCAAAACATCTCTTAAAATAGATTGGTACCCACATGTACTGTACCTACATCTTTTCCCTATGCTTATACAAGAAACTGTTTTGCTTGACATGACATTTACTCTGACATCTGCAACCTTTTCAAAATAGATATCTTCTGTATGATGCCAAGCCCTTTGCATTACCTACCCAACAAAGAATCAAAAAGGCCATATTGAAACACTTTATTTTCTGGTACTAATAATTGTGTGGTATTTTGAATCTGAGGTAGCTAATTTTATTTTCTGCTTTTTGTTATTGTGGAAGTTGAAATAATGAATAATGAATTTAATCCAAATGTTGTTACTCCAGATCCCGATCCATGTGTTGTATTATTGTACGAAGGCTCTCTGATGAGCTCTCTCTGTGACAAGCTCTCCCTCTGATTTCGTTTTGTGTTATTGGACTTTGTTTGTGGCAGTGACGTTGATAATGACATGTCACGCTACTTCCTTTTAAAATACTGAATGGCCTTTTTTGAAATGTGCCTCTCCTTAACTGCAGCAGTCTGCCCACAGGCATGTGGTGTCCAAAGGTTGTGAGGAACAGACAGAAACTGAATAGGAAGAAAGTACGTTAAATAATCATGCCAATTTCTGTGTGTATATATGTGAAATATAAGGACGATTTTATTTGGGTGTGAATCCATTTGCGAGTGTCCTTTGTTAAACATCCCCATTTAAAATAATACAGGTATTAGGTAAGATCAGCGTACTATGCTCCTGAAAAAACAAACAATAGTTCCTATAGGTAACAATGAACCATAACATGATCAAATGGTGTAAGTTACAGAGAATTACTACAAATTAATAATGTAAATAAGATCCACCTCTTTATGAGAGCTAATTGGTGTCAACCATGATTTTCTGAAGGAAACTAATTATCTTCAGATGCTTATATTTGAAGATAAACAAACACACCAGATGACACATTTTAGCTCTGTCTTACCAACATTTTTGTCTAAAATCTATTTTTGCCATAATCTTACGTTTGAAACCATGACCTACCTTGTACTAGCTGTTAAGTACCTTATCTTTTAACATTGGAACCTCAATGTATACTGCAAAGATAATGATCTTAGACCAGTGCTACTTTGAAAGTGTCAAAAATACCTCTAACATTTTCAATTGAAATTGAAATTATTTAGATATATATAACATAATACCATATGATTTCAGTATTTTTGGAATAAAGATATAGCAAAAAGATCTAATAAAATGTGCTGATATAAAAAATGATGACTTTAGCTCAGTGGCAATCCAACGCTAGATTAACAAGAATAAGTATTATCAATAACAGAAGTATTGATCTGTATTTTTCTGAATGAGATAAAACCTCAATTGGTGACAGACCTACCTGTGGTGTTATATTGGGGATAAATGATTTTACCTGGTATGTTTCAGGTACTTGGGTTATTGCTGTACTGTATTTGTGTGTGTGTGTGTGTGTATGTATGTATGTATGAGAGAGCATATGTGTGTGTGTGTGTGTGTGTGTGTGTGTGTGTGTGTGTGTGTGTGTGTGTGTGTGTGTGTGTGTGTGTGTGTGTGTTTGTGTAGAGCAGAGTATAGGGTGCATGAGTGTAAATAATGTACATATTAAAGCTGATATTGGTGGACTTCTGGGTTATACGTGTATAAGCTCCTTGATCGAGTTATGTGTCTCCTTCTTTGTCCAAGCCATACATCCATCTACTGTATCTCTGTTGTATCTATGTGTCCTTGGCTTTACACCACTATTCACCTGCTACTCCGTGTGTGTGTGTGTGTGTGTGTGTGTGTGTGTGTGTGTGTGTGTGTGTGTGTGCGCGTGTGTGCAAAAACGTGCATGTATGTAAGAAAACTTCTGTTCTTTTGTGCTCAACTTTGTCTTCTTTGTGTGAATTCTTCTGGCAGATAATTATGGCAATATTCAGATTTTTGTTGAGGAAAAATGTGAATGTATCACTCTTGTAAGTTTCTCATCCATTTTATGGAGGTAATCAAATGTATGTGGAGAATAAAGTTGTGTATATTATTGTGAAGGGCCTGCCAGTCATAGAATGACTGAGCTGTATGTTGAAAGGTCCATAAGTGTGAAAATATGTGAAGAAATATTTGCCAAATGATGCCCTGTGAATTATGTTATTTAATTGGAGAAGCAGGGATTGCAGACTGTGCTGCTTTTGAACATATATTCAATACAATAAAAGCTATGTTCTCTAGCAAATTATGCCGGGCTTTGATTTCACAACTCTTGTCTCCAACCTAAGAATAAAATGTGTTTATAAATCACATTACTGTACTTACACGATGAGGCATTTGCATTGAGATCCAAATGTGAGTCTCAATTATGCATTATTTGAATAAAACAATATCATTTAAATGTAAAATTTTGCAAACACATAAATAAGGCCGTCGAACCTCATTTGTGCTCTCAGTAAACCAGGTCGTTGAGTCAGTGTTCCCTGTGGTCAATATTATCAAACTAATGCTGCCATCTAGTGGACAAATTATGAAATGGAAATGATAAACTAACAATAATACTGTGACACTGGGTTAATTTATACAATATAGGTGTTTTTATCCAGTTAGACAACATCATTTGTAGAATATATATAAATGTGGAAGCCTTTCATTTAATCAAAACGTATTTTAAATGGCCATTTATCGTCACCCGTAGGCCACATCTATTTGTTCTGTTCATTTTGGCCACACCTGCCTCTAAATTGGAGGCACTTTGACCAAGGGTTTTTATTCAATGACACTTTGAATTTTAACTTCCACTTCATTTTGGAGCCAATATTGTACTTCACTCCACTATCTTTTTCTGAAAGCTTGAGTTACTTTACATATTCAGATTATTAGCTAATACACATTTTAAATCAACTAATAATTCAACTATTATATGGGTAGATGCAGTATATAAAGTAATGAAAATAAGGTCTTCCAGCAGCTGTGATGAACATATGAATGCATTCATAATTATATTCCAGTTATTTCATAAATATGACTGTAAAATGGGGCATTACGCTAAACAAGTACTTCTACTTTTGGTACTTCAAGTGTATTTTGATGCCAAAATCAATCAAATCAATTATACTTTGAATTAAGTTATATTTTGAATGGAGGACTTTTACTTGTAACAGTATTTTTTCAATTTAGTATTGAAACTTGTACTTATAGTATAACATCTCAGTAGTTTTGACTGGATATGAGTACAGTAGTCCCCCTTGTGGCAGTAGGTCTACAAGATATTAGATTTACTTTATTGATCTCGATTTGGGAAATGTTTTCATCACAAGCATTGCACATAATGCGAAAACGAAAAAGAGTAGAAAATAAACAACCATAAACATAAAATATTTAAAAATATTAAAAAAACTGAACATCTATCTACTCGTCATATAAACACTAGGAAGGGCCATATAGCCAACACAATGTAAAAGTCGGATATAATTTAATATACAATTAAATGACAGCACGAGCCACCTCATGTCCAGCAGGTGGTGCACGGGGCTAAATCTCACCTGTCAATCATTTCAGTCAGACCGTTGCTGGGGAAAGATAAGGCACACACACTTGGTTCAGGTCGAAGAAGTGCACACCATGGGGATTGTCTGCCGCAAGTGACAGTCGGCGCTTTCATGTAACTTCTGAAGAAATTCGAACCATATTTCCAGCTTATGTTTCCAGTTAGTTAACGACACAGCGTGTTTTTCTTTATTGGTATCAATATATCCCGAGACGCGCGGCATACCGCTGTCACGTTAGCTTGTAGGTGAAGTTATTTCTAGGGCAGAAGACTTCACGAGTGGAGGAAACGACGCAAGATGTACCATGAAGAAACAGCAGCTCTACAAAAGCCACGCTATGGAAGTAAGTTATGTTTCAAGCTCTGTTAAACATACTGTGTTTGCTTGGTTATGAGAGGCAAGGGCTGAATGCAAGCTAACGTGAGGGACGTTTGAGCAACAGGTGGTTTTGAAGCACCTTGATACCTGTAGTAGGTATGTCAATATGGCAAAAATAGGCATGAAATGTGTAGCCTGAGAGGAAATAAACTGTCAATGAAAGAGATTCTTAGGGGAAGGAGTTGTATCCTGCTTGTTAAATTCAAGCCAAAACAATGATACGTTCAAGGTTTAGGCTGTATGTTGATTTTAAGATTGACTCAGAACGATTTCAATTGTTTCCCCCCCTTCTTCTCCTAACTCCACCACAGGGATTTTGTTATCTATTTGTTTAATGGTTGCAGCTAGCATATCAGCCTGTCTACACATAAAGCATTTTCTCATAGGTTACCCATTAACCAGGGTTTTTGCTTTTGTTGAGAAATCTATAACTAGCTACATTAGTATGTTAAGAATGTAAGTGATACAAAACGCATACAGTCTGCAAACCAAGGCAGTTGCCAGATCTTGTCACTGACCAACAGCTGTGGGCAAAGTGCAACCCTGAGAGATAACACCAATCAATTATGTCATCAGTGCAATCTTTTTGCCTCTGATTTTTACTGAACAACTGTTGAATTATTTTGCATACAGGCCACTATATCTTATGCTGCGTTTATAGATACATGTTGTGCTAGAAATGTGAATCCTAAAGAGGTGTGACCCTTGAAAAGCACTCACAATGAGTCATTTTTGTCAAACATTGTGAAAAAAACCACACTTTAATTTGCTGGCCAAATGTGTCCTAAGGGTTTTAAGTGCTGTTATGGTACTAAAGCAAAGTCATTCACTGAAATATGTTTAATAAATGTCAGACTACCCTTAGTTTATGGATTTGCCAATGAAATGGACAAACCCAAAGGCAAAGTCAGTTTTAATATGTGCTTCCTCTTCCTCTTCTCCCCCCCCCCCCTGCATGAGACATAATCATGGAGGCCATAACTTAGGTCTGGTGATCCTGTGACACACAAAGGCAACAACCCCATCCTGAGGGTTAAATATAATGCTAGTGCAAAAGTGCAGACAGGCTCTTCCTGTGTGTGTGTGTGTGTGTGTGTGTGTGTGTGTGTTGTGTGTGTGTGTGTGTGTGTGTGTGTTGTGTGTGTGTGTGTGTGTGTGTGTGTGTGTGTGTGTGTGTGTGTGTGTGTGTGTGTGTGTGTGTGTGTGTGTGTGTGGTGTGTGTGTGTGTGTTGTGTGTGTGTGGTGTGTGTGTTGTGTGTGTGTGTGTGTGTGTGTGTGTGTGTGTGTGTTGTGGCTGTGTGTGTGTGTGTGTGTGTGTGTGTGTGTGTGTGTGTTGTGTGTGTGTGTGTGTGTGTGGGTGTGTGTTGTGTGTGTGTGTGTGTGTGTGTGTTGTGTGTGTGTGTGTGTGTGTGTGTGTGTGTGTGTGTGTGTGTGTGTGTGTGTGTGTGTGTGTGTGTGTGTGTGTGTGTGTGTGTGTGTGTGTGTGTGTGTGTGTGGTGTGTGTGTGTGTGTGTGGTGTGTGTGGTGTGTGTGTGTGGTGTGTGTGTGTGTGTGTGTGTGGTGTGTGTGTGTGTGTTCTCCTGAGGTGTGTGTGTTCTCTCTCCCCTGAGGTGTGTGGAGGTGTGTGTGTGCTCTCCTGAGGTGTGTGTCTGGGGCTGTTCTCTCCTGAGGTGTGTGTGTGTTCGTTCGAGTTCATACACATCTGCATCCAGCTGGGCCACTAATCTATGGTTGGATGTCCAGATCGTGAGTGTGTGTTCTCTCTCCTGGTGTGTGTGTGTGTTCTCTCTCCTGGTGTGTGTGTGTTCTCTCTCCTGAGGTGTGTGTGTGTTCTCCTGAGGTGTGTGTGTGTTCGTTCGAGTTCATACACATCTGCATCCAGCTGGGCCACTAATCTATGGTTGGATGTCCAGATCGTGAGTGTGTGTTTGGATTGTTTCTCTTCTCACATGTGGGTTTAATACCTCTGTTGAGACCCAGTGAACGGATGTATACGCAGGTGGCTGATAAATAGGCTGAATTTAACAGAGCTCTTGAGAAGTTGGACTTAAATGTCCCTTTGGGGGAATTTGTCTTGGACTCCACATGCATTGCAGTTCCAGAAGAAATAAACAACATATACAATTTACAGCGATAAAAAGCTACAAAATCCACTAAGGGATTGAAGCACAGCGCTAAGTATGAATTACAGACCTTACTGTTTGTAGAATATCGTAAACAGCAGAATTGGCTTAATATATTGTGACTATTTCAAAACGTACTAAAAGGGCTGTAAATCAAGATTATGGTTAAAATCATAATCATTTAAAAGGAATATTGAGTGACAATTATTTATCAGAATTATTCATTGATGTTTAGGGACATTGTTATTGCACTAACACATTTAAATGAATGTAGCTGCTGCTTGTACTTCTTCTTGTTCATATTAACATCTAAATAAGATTGGTTTTATTTCCAGAGCAGTGCTTTCCCTTTGACGTTGTGCTACGTTTCTGTTCATTAACACGACTTAGCATAAATATAAGACTTAAATATAAGATTCTCCTTCATCTGAATTCTGTGAACCCACCCTCTGTTTTGCTCCTCTGCTACTATTCTACTCTGGACTGCAGCGGTAGCTTTAATGGAGCATCCTTTATGGTCAATATCACTTTCAATCATGTGTGAATAAATGCAGGAATCCACAACTGTGATCAGGATTGGGATTAGATTGTTTAGGCTGATCATCAGGTTTAAAAGTTTAACAGGGCATCCCAAGAGGCAGTAGGCTAATATTCAGGTGACCAATGAGGACAGATAGAAGACAGACTGACTAACTCTGACTCTATACAGTATGTTATTTTAGTCAAGCCTGCTTGATGTCCTTCTCCCTGATGCAGAAAGTGATACCTCAGGTGCTAGCCTCTACTCAAACCCAGTACATGGTGTTTGGTCTAGTGTGTGAAAGCTCTGTTCTTAAACTGAGCCTCCCTGTCTGAGATTGTTCCTCCACTCAGACAGAAATAAAGGGATTTGATAGGATTAGAGCAGGGGTAGGAGCGTCAGGGGGAGGAGATCTCATTAAGCTGCAGGTAAAGGTCAACTCGGCAGAAGTCACTTGTCTGTGGAGCACCCCACTCAGGTCACTTTGACATGGACATTTCCTTCCTCTCAAACAAAGGCTCATTGGAGCATGGGATGAAGTTCGGTTCCCAAGAGGCACTCGAGATCCTAGCTGTCAAAATCAACTGTCGTTAACAAAAAATATCCTTTGTGAAGTTTTAACACCACAGTTTGAAGTGCACCTGCTGTGCAGCACATGCACCATGCCAGTGTAGTTGCTTAAAGAGGACATATTATATTTCAGGTTGATATTTGTATTTGAAGCTTCTACTGTGACATGTTTACGTGCTTTAATGATTAAAAAAGGTCTTTTATTTTTCTCATACTGCCTTTTTCTGCAGCACCTCTTTTCACCCTCCGTCTGAAACCAGATCCCAGTCTGCTCTGATTGGTTAGCTGGCCGGCTCTGTTGTGATGGGTTAACTACTTAGACATGTCCCGCCCCTTAGCCTTATCATTACATGTTCAATACATACTCAATACTGTGGGCAATCCCCACAGGAGCATTTTGGGGTGAAGTGTCTTGCCCATGGACACAATGACATGGTGACTGCTGTGGGATTTGAACCTGTGACCATGTGACCCCAACGCACAACCCACTGCGCCACACACCTCCCTCCCTTATCACGTACAATGTGTTGGAGCGCTAGCCAATAGTAGCGCAGGTGTTAAGCAGTGATGTCCCTTTGTTGCTAAGTAAACAAAGGGTCTATGAAACGCACTACAGGAAGGGACAACTCAAAAAAGAATAATAGGGCCTCTTTAACACCTGAATTAAGCATCCTTTTTCTTTTTACTTCAGTAGCTCATCTCATACTGTACTTTTGAAGTCAACACATTTCTTTGACGAGAGACCCTTTCTGTGTTGAGGAGATTCTTTGCAATCAATGAGTATAAAATGCTGAGTGCAAATCGTTGAAGTGTCTCTTGTTCTGTTTGCCGTCTGTGTTGGGAGTGTTATTTCTTTCTCCGCCTTGTAATGTTAGCGTATTTTATGAATGAGCTGTGTAATGTTATCTGTGTCAAGATAACTTACTTAATATGAAACAACTCAAGCCCAAGTAATTGTGGATGACTGATGCAGGTCACATGGTTTTGGACACTGCACCGGCTGATGTTGAAGCGATGTGATTCATATGAGGCTGAGCTATAACTCAAAATAAACATGTATTGACGTTCTGATGTCCAAATGAATAAAGCAATCATTCATTTGAAACCAACACAATACGCGTTTTTATATTTTCTTTATACGTTTTTAAAGGTTTGGTCTCATGTAAAGAATGACACAGGTTATGTGATTTTCTTTTTATTTGCCATATTGTGATATTTCAATAAAATAGAATATACTTATTTATATCATGATAGTTATTTTGCTCAGCCCTATTCTCACTGTTTCCATTTGTAAAAAGACCATAAAGAAAGCACAACACATGTATGTTCATTCATTGTTTCATCTGCATGCCTTTTCCAGCCATCCAGGACGACGAGAGGCTGTCGGCGGAGGAGATGGATGAGAGGAGACGACAGAATATCGCCTACGAGTACCTGTGTCACCTAGAGGAGGCCAAACGGTAAGACGGGAGGACGCTGACTCCAACAGGAAAGGGAAAAACCTTGAAGATAAGAGCAGCTTAACGACACATAGTGACTAAAGGCAATCCTTCATAGTGTTTACAACTCTCACAGCTCAGGAATGATTTTGGGCGTGTTGTTGGGTCAAGCATTAGCTTTGTTTGATGTTTGATCCGGTAGAACAGTTTTGTATTGTAGGTCTGTGTGTTTAATGACCATCGTCATGCAGACCTCAAAGCAGGGAGTGGTTGTAGACGGAGGAGGGCAAGTGAGAGGAAGAATAGATAAGCAGTGTGTACGTTTTATAGTAGCATAGATAGAGCGGCAATGAAAGGTAGGAATCAGCAGATGATGACGAGGAGTTGTAAGCATTCACGAGAACGTGTTTGATTAGGCATGGGAGGTGCTGACTTGGTGGAAATGGTGCCTCTCTTTCCACTGAGCTCTCACCCTCAGTGAAATGATCAACCAAGAACAATCTAGAAGGCTTATTGATACCTTCCTCAGCATGTTTAGTAAATACTTTTATAATAATGGCTTGCAATGATTCCCACCATAATCTTACAAGCTAAACATACGAAACTTGATAAAGACTCTTTTTTTGGTGTGAGTAACCTTAGCAAAACTAAACCACTTCCTGTCTTCTTAAAAAAGGGCATCCAGCTGAGCAGGAAGTGAAATCATGCCTCCTTTAACGCACAGCTTTTGAAACAACCCCGCCCAGTCACAGAAAGATTGGTTTCCAGATTGAATTATTGATGTTTCTAACAGAGTGTAGCATTCTGGAGCCTTGTTGTGGTTCAGCAGTCATGCATCTTGTAGGCACACTCTTTGTAAGACACTTTCTAGGAGTGTGTACAGCCTCATTTACATCAGCATTTCCTGACAGATAATAGTTTCACAACTGAACTTGCACTTTGACTCAGTTATGAACATTTAAATAGCCTACATCTTCTTCTTCTTATGTCACGAGATAATAACGGTCTAGAAAGGTGAGGCAGGCTTGAATAAACAAGCGGAGATTCAGTTGTCCATCATCATTGAGCCATACGTAGATAATCACTCATCTTTTGTGTGCTAAAGAACACTTGTTGAAGAGTAGTTCAGTTGCACTGCGGTGGTTTAAGGAACACGTGCTCTAGTATCATTGTGAAGGCAACCTCAAAATGACCACTATTTAACTCTCAGATACACACATGCTCACACTTTCCCTTTTTTACTTCCTGTTATTTCTCCCCAGTGCTACTCACTTTTCTACTGTCCTGTTTATTGTGGAGTGGAACCTCTATCCTGGGAAAGTTGTCAAGTTGGTTTAGGATTAAGGCGCTGTTTACACGGAAACGAAACGGGTTGTATCTGATACTTTTCTCTTTCGTATAGCCCGAGGCCGTAACGGAACCGCGGAAACGGACCCCTCAAACGATAACGGGTCCCAAGGTGGATAGATCTGCGGACGGAATGCTCGGGGGGTCTTCTTCGCTGCTTTTGGTGTATTTTGTGGCGGAAGTACAGCGCCACTTACAGGCCCGGCATATGTACTACAGCGTCTCCAGCGGGTCGAGCAGTCTTGTGTGAAGGGACATGTTTATTGAGCCGTATCCGTGTGAACGGAAGACTTTTTTGATATCGAATTCGGTTCGTTTGCGTTCCCGTGTAAATGGGGTCTAAAACAGCTGCATACAGAGCGGTGGGATTAGGTTCTGCTCTCAGGAGTCACGGCAACAAGGCAACCATGCAGAAGTAACTCTGTTAGTACACCTGGGTTATGATATTACAAGAGACATAGCTTCATTATCCACCTTTGTTTTTTATATATCGGTAAAATATCAGAACTGACCGAGAAAATCACTTGAGTGCAGGAGTTTGAAAAAACATGAAATGAACTGGTGCAGAAACGGCATCATACATCAAGTGTCCTGCTGCACTAAATAGTACAAAAGGTCGATCATGTATTATTTTGAAAGTGAACATGCAGGTAAATATTCCTGTTTTCTTAACTTTGTAATTGTTATTGCTAAAACACATTTGAGTTGACTCATATTTCTGCTTTAATAGTATGCTAGACGGTAAGGGGATTGTTATTTCAAACTCGCAGATCCCACTCACAGTTTTTGACAGTGATATTATTTAAAAAAAGATCAGTTTCAATCTGTACTGCAACATTGTTATAGGCCTTATTCACAGCAGAGATTTGGACTTCTCACAGCAGGAAAAGCACATGTGTTTCTAATAACATTAACAATGCCCCAGTAAGCCATGGCAGTGTGACAGCATGCACATCACCAGGAGATTTAAACTCGAGAACAGACATTACAATTCATTGAAATATTTGTGATTCTAGTCAAGATATCTTGGGTGAAATAGGACACAATATAGGAAAGCCCTGTCCAGTTACTCTTAGATCCCTTGTTAATAAAGTCGTACGAAATCTGATTTAAAAACAAAAACATGTATTAATCTAGGGATGCACGATAATTATCGGCCCGATAATTATCGGTCCGATAATTATCGGGCCGATAATTATCGGTCCGATATTAGGAATTATGACGTCATCCCGATAAACCCGATACCAGTGTTAATAGCCCCGATAATATACAATATATTTTTTGGGTAAGAAGAAAATACTGCGGTGTGGGTGGATTGGGATGAGGGGCGCTTGTTTTTCACTCGGCTCCTCCCGTTTTGCCAGTACTGTGGTATTAGTGGTTTAGGAAGAGGGGAGTTCTTCACAAATCCAGCGCTCCTTAACTCATGCCTGGCTGTGACGTAAATGGTGTGCGGCCGTGAAGCCAGGACAGTAAACAAACATGTCGTCGGTGGTATGGGCGTTGGAGCTATGTGCAACTCAAGGCATATGCTCGAACCGGAGCTGCCTGGACGCTGCAATCATGTTGCGCACTATCCGTGCTGAGTGTGCTGACCTTTCGTACAATGTCCCACTGTCTGGCTTCCTGCATAAAGTCAAGTGCTCGGCGCAGTTGTGGCGAAATGTCGCTCCTCTGTTTTCATTTAAACAGCTCCTTATATCCGTTAGCGCAGCTAGCTAGCACCAGATGCTAACAACAACAATGCACGTAAGGTCTCTCTCTCGCTCGCTCGGGCCTCACATACACACACCCTCCCGGTCCTCCAGATGGCCAGTCGGTGCCTGCCGGTGAGCGTGGAAGTGTGGTCTGCCACAAGCGGACGGCAGGAGCGGGGCTGTCAGCATCAGCTTGTAGATGGTATTTTAAACTTGATGCGCTCTGAAACTACGGGGCGGCCAAGGAAAAAAAAATACACATGCGTTAATCGCGTTAAAATAATTAGTGGCGTAACATTTTTTTTATTATCGGTATCGGTCTTGAGAAGCAGGAAGTTATAGGTATCGGTTTCAAAAAACCAATATCGTGCATCCCTAATTCATACAAACAGAAAAGAGCTGTTTCAATGAAAATATCCTCACTAACAGCCGTGTGTTAAATGACATTATCTCAGTGCGGGTTAGTTATTATAGTGCATGCAAGACTATTTTTATATTATGTCACATGAAGTGTCATATTTGCCCAGACCAGAGTTCTTTACATGGTGGATTGCCCACATGCTTTGCTGTTCAAAGTCCTCTTTACTGCACATTAAAGAGAGCTAAATGATCCGTATTGTTGTCGATGTGCTCAGTTTATAGACCACCTACAAAAGATACAAACATATTCAGTAGTTAGAAGTTTCTGGAACAGACTTTGTGCCATCCTAGGAGAGTAAACACTTAATGGATGTTTGTAGCCTTTTTGGATGGTAACTCTTTGTTTGCTTTTACACACCCCAGGACATCTATCATGTGTTCTTTAGTCAAGGATATTATTATTCTTTTCCGACACACCCTACCCCACCACCGCAAAATGTCTCTTTTGAGACACACACACAAACTCATGACCAGCATGACTGGGCTACATGACGCAAGCATTCAAAAGTCAGAAGAACTGTGGCTGAAAGCAAATGAGTGTTATATTCATAATAATGTGTTGATGTGGGACAGATTGAAGTCCCACAGTCTTGAAAGCTGCGTTTTGTTTGCTCAGATTGGACAATGACAGGAAGGCCAGCTTTAAAGGGTTGTAAACAGCAGTCTGTCCTGCTTCAGGAGACACGTTGTTCCCACATTGTTTTAAGAACAGGAAGTGAAGTTTCACAGGAGAGCTCATGCAGGATGTTCCTTTGACTGTGTTCCTGCCAAACATATACTTATTTTAACCTTAGTTATCTTGACTTTTATCTGGGTTTGATCCCTTCCTTTTAAGTCACTTCTATGAAGAAATGAAAGTTGAAAATGTCCAACAAGTCATGTGGATTTTGATCTGCGTCACGGCTTAGCCTTGGTTGACCTCAGCCACTATGCCTTGTTGTGTGCATATCTGTGCGATGGCCCTAGGGGTGAAAGGAAAAATCAATACACTTGAGTTTTGCGAGACTTGTGTTACGGTATCATCACTGTACTGATTTGTATTTAATGGTTTGCATGTCTGGCAGAGAGCGGTTCATTTGGTGTTTAATGTTAGAGGGACTGGGAGAAATTCAATCTGCACATCTGTTATGATGGCATACACAAAATAACTTATAAGTGTACGCATACAGCAGTGTTCTTCATATTACGGTAGTTTTCCTAAAATGTAATTTCAAAACAAAGCAAATCATTGTGATAATATTGATTCATCTTGTCAATACAGAGCCACAGTGTGAATGCATGTTTGTCTTTATCAGTTTCACACTCATTGTTGGGCAAACAGGTATTTTCTGACTTGCAAAAGTGTCTGCAAGTTGAAGGTTCAGTAATATTTATAAACCAGCAGCATCTGGCAGATACCAGGCCAACACATGCCTGTTTGGGATTACTAATGGATGACTGCTTCTATTAGTTAAGACTACAATTCATTTCCTGATCAGTTCATTTAAAGAGTATAGTCTTAGTGGCCAGGGTGACAACCTAACCCTAACCCTTAACAACTGAACGGTTTAATTTGTTTAACCCTATTTCTCAGAAAGAATCAGCTTATTCCACTATTTGCAATATTACCCCCTTTATGGTTTACAATAGAAGTTATAGTACTGGGAAAATGCAGTAACTATCTGTTGGCTTATTTCCATTCATTTAAACCCTGAAGTCTGTCTGAAGTTTCCTTCTGGCCTGCTCTAAAGTATCAGCTTGTTAGGAGGTGTTGTATTCCTCTGAGTGCTTAACCTAACCTCTCCACTGGTTTGTTTTGACAGTGCATGATGTGTTGTGGTTGTCCTTTTAATGTGCTGACACATTATAAGGCAGACTGGGTCCTTTGAGCACCCACACGGCCTTAATGAACCTAAACAAGGTGTCTGTGTGCACGCCTGTGGGAGGGAAGGCTGCACTGCTGGCACACAGAAAAGAAGGACTTGCTGGTGTGAATGAAACCCTTAAGATTAGATTAGATTACTTTATTGTCATTACAAAAATGCAAGCACAGTGTAATGAAGTTTAAGGATGGTCTAACCAGAGTTACATACACAATTATCAGAAGTATGTACCAAAGTAAATGATACAAAGGTAAATAGATGGGAAATGTATAAATAGGAATAAATACACAGATAATAATAAATACAGTGAAGACAGAATTGCGCTTCAGCACACGACAACAACTAGGCAGTATGGGACAGCGTAGGGTTAATTGTCAGCAGTCTGACTGCTGGAGGGAAGAAGCTGTGCGTAGTCCTGTTTGTTCTACCCGGGAGGCTGCGGTAGCGTGTCCCAGAGCGGGTGCCACGTAGGGGGACAAACAGTGTATGGTTGGGGTGGGAAGAGTCTCTGATGATGTTTCGTGCCCTTCGCAGGCACCGCTTTTCATAGACTGAGGCTATGGAGGGGAGTGGCATCTTGATGATGCGTTGTGCGATCTTCACCACCCTCTGTAGTGCAAAACATGAGGAAGCTGAATCACCGAGCGCTGGCCACTGGATTCATCTAGCTGAGAGTAAATGATGTTAGCATGAAGTCATTCCAGGCAGTACGATAATGTATAACAGATTTTCCAACTTTGATGATTCACCCTGCTCACAAATCATTTACTTTGGAATACATTGCACTTTGGAATAGACTTTTCCTAACATGTCTGGGCTCTGAAGCAGCTCTTGTAATTATCAAGGGGAAATGACATCAGTTTGAAAGAAGGTCAACATTCTCCATTATTCGCTGAAAATGCTCTATTGAGTTTTTAGTCTCTAACTATTTCAAACACCTCTGTGATTGGCCCTGGTTGGAATCAAAATCACCTTTTCTCTTGACCTCACCTGTGTTGGAGAAATACTGTTTTCTCCACTCTTTGGGTTGTTTTAATGCACTGATATCATGTGGGGGCTCTGAACTGTGTATGACCTTGCAGCTGCCTCTTCTTGTGATAGGAGGAGGCAGGGCATTTCAGGTTGTTGATATTTATGAGGAGACAGACTTGCTGTCTCCTAAATATCGCTTGTCTATGAGGCGTGAAGGAAGTACGTGACTCTTTCCAGAAGACGTCGCAGATGATCCTGACACCTTTCCGACACCCGCGGCTGATATTAGCGCCACCTCGATTTACGACTTTGTTGTTATCTCCTGTGTTTTGGACGATATAAGCCTGATGTTTTTTGCTGTTCCTTTGAGCAACATACCCCATGTGTGTGAGTTAACCCATATCCTTTGTATGTGATTTAACTCTGCTCCTTCTTGCAAGAATAAATTAGTTACCTGATCATTGATTCTCAACCTGGTGTCGAGTGATATTTTTTCCAACAACCAGTGATCAATTTGGCTTTGGACTAATTGAATAAGTGTTAGACATCTTGCTTACTGATCACACCTTTAACCTCTCATTATCCTCTCAACAAATAAACCTAACCTTTTCCTATTATCGTCCAACAGCTCATACTGTCGGTCTGTCCACAGCACCTTCCGAAAGCATCCTGGGCTCAATGTGGGCGTATAAAATAACAACAACCCATCAGTTAAATGAAGTTGCACTGGCACAATTCATAAATATTTTATATTTATATATTATACCAGTTAAAATGTATCTTTGTGTGTTCTTGGCCCTCTGTCTTCAGTCCTTGCCTGGATCTGAAGGGCAGCAGGTGTAGGAAAAGCCAATATTGACTGGCTGACTGCATGCAGGCATTCAGCCACCTCATAAATTGCACTGCACCCTGTAGCAGACCTCAGGTGGCGGAGTAAACATGACTGATGTTTGTTTACACTCTGATCGTAACCATAGTCCTGGTGATTAACTGGAAACATATCGAGTCACCTCGAAGAGTCGAGCTCTCACTGTACTTTCCTCATACTGTTGACAACATTTTCTCAAATGTTTTCACTTGTGCTAGTTGAGCAATAGTCTGAGATATTGTTCTTGGATCGTATAACATTTCCTATACATCATCTAAATGTATAATAACTTTCTTGAAAGTGGTTTTGCCTCTGAGCTCAGTTTGTTGTGTGTCCTCTCAGGTGGATGGAGGCCTGCCTGGAGGAGGACTTGCCCCCTACCACAGAGCTGGAGGAGAGGCTGAGGAACGGGGTCTACCTCGGCAAACTTGCCAACTTTTTCGCCCCAAAGATGGTGTCTGTGAAAAGGATCTACGACAGAGATCAGGCCCGCTATAAGGTGCATCTCCATTTATAGACATTTACTATCCTTACATTTTTCCCTTTTTTTTTTTTTAGGTATACAGTTTTTGCATTTTCAACCGTTTACATCCTGAACAACATAAAAACAAATATTTTTAGCTTGACTTTGAGATGAATTGTATTGCTGTTTTACACATTATAAACCAACTTTATCAGACTGTTGGAGTGATATGTTTTGCAGTCAACATTAGACCTTCAAGTATCTAACAGGTAGTTTAAGGCCTTTGATAATGGGCTCAACTTTTTATAATGAATATTATTTGTGCACGGCATAACCTTTTTATCACTTTTCAGGTTGCATTGATACCATTTTGATACATTTTGTTTTATTTCCACATAATTATATGGCCACATTTATGCGTCCGTTCTTGTGTTTTTGCCTGCAGAGCAACGGGCTCCACTTCAGGCACACGGACAACACCGTGCAGTGGCTCAGAGCCATGGAGTCAGTGGGTCTCCCAAAGGTAAGAGGCTGACACACAAATCATTAATGCAGACCCCTGCTTTTATAAAACCCCTTATTATTTATTTTATATTCTCTAAGTCAAAAATATCACTTGATCATCAGAATCAAGGAATACTTTATTACGGACACATTTTTCATCATTTCCTCATCAACACAAGAGCGTACTAATCAGTCATATATCATCATGACAGACAGTTTGTTTTAGGATGGGAGACTCAGCCAGTTCAACTCATGCTTTGAAACACTGGAATCGGGATGTCTAACTTTGTCATGTGTTTATTGGCTCAGGGTTATAACATAATAGCTCAAATTAGATCAGGTCCAAGGGTCATAAACCATTTTATAACTAAGAAATTGTAGCTACGAGTTAGACAAAATAGAATCCGTCAATCCAGTAGAATCCAAAACTAAGAAAAGGTCAAATCCCTCCTATAAAAGTTGCAGATTGCCTTCAACCTGCAAAGGTTATCCTACGACTTCAGTTCGACTGACTTAACATTGTATTCATAAAACGTAAAGAAAGCTGTAGAGCAAAGGGTAAACAAATATCGAATCAATTAGCATGACATTTCTTTACATCGATAGTATGCTACATCACCTGTGGCAAAACGTTTTTCAACTATAAAAAGTGTGGTACACTCAAAGCACTGACAGAAATTGTAATGAGGGTGTGGCCGTCACGCAGAGCAGTAACCTCATTACATCTTTTATGAGAGGACAAAAGACTTCACTGATGTGTATCCGCTATCCAGGGAAGAGAAATGAGGTTAAGTTGATACTCACTTGTACCTCCTGGGCAGAACAACAGCATCATGATCACCTACAACATAATGCAGTCCGCTGCAATAGATAATACAGTAGAGCTTTTTAAACCTTATTATTTTAGAAACTAGGACACTGACTGGTGTTGAACTAGTTGACTGCGGTAGTGAAAATGATGTGCTTTGCAAAGGTAGTGTTTATTGCAGTGGAGATGCCTGGGATCACATTATATTTTAAAGCTATTCCCGTTAATATACCCACCACTGCAACTGCTCGTACTTTACAGAATGATGTCTTTCTTTTTGGCTGCAGCAGAATAAAGATTGTAAATATTTATACATGTCGTGTTTTCTGCTTTCAGATATTCTATCCTGAAACGACAGATGTGTACGATCGCAAAAACATGCCAAAGGTGGTGTACTGCATACACGCGCTCAGGTAAGAATAACAAGAAAACCAAAACATAGTTATCGTTTACTGTATGCACGATGTTTTCGTGACCGCAGCGTTGTTCACTCATCTGTAGAGTGTTTGATTGTACATTGGCAGTGTCTTCTTTCCAAAGGGTCTCACACCCTAACGTTGCTTACGATCTGTTGTTGGGTAGTTAATTAAAGTATGAATTAATGGGCAGATTAGATGTCATGTGGGTCTGCTTTGTCACTGACAGTAACTAGTTGTCTCATTTGGATTTATTTACATTCATTTCCTGGTTATGGCAGACGGTATCAAACACTTTAATTTGACAAGTTTGCGATATAAATGGTTATTTTGCTTTCCAAACAGCAGTGTATTTAAATTACAGCTATGGAGGACAGTTCATACAGTATGTAACATTTATATTATTACTCAGTGGGGTTTAGGAAGATTAAACGTATACATAAGGAACAAGAATAGTACTTTGTAAGTGATATGAAACAGGAACTGGAAAACGTTATTAGTGCTTAGGTAAGGCAGAGAAAGTGTTGCTTGGTAAACACAGATATTCTTTTATGATTTATCTTATGTAGGTCAAGGCTATATTATACAGCATCTTGCATCCAGCTGCTCTGTGCCAAGTTCACATGCTTTCACTCCCCGTATTGCCTGTTTACTCAAACCCCTTAAATCAGGAGATAATTAACTGTACAATGACCTTGAACAGTTTTAAACTCTGTTATTTGAGTTTGTTTTCAACACTTATGATTAGCATGACTGCACAATGCTTCTCTAAACCTCTATACAGTATGTAATCAGGGGCTTTCTGTTAAACTGAGTGTGGTGATTCATTGCTTAACTCTTTACTAGTTGGTTCACCACAAAAGGGGCGAAATCTGTGCCATGTTTTCAGGTTTGTGAAAAACGTTGTTATACTGTAAAAACAAAAGGTTTGAGGTCTCACAGTAATGTGGTTGGTTTAACGCCCTCAGTTCTTCAGTTAAGATGACTTTGAATAAACTTAAGGGTCAATGATATCCATTTGATGGAGTCAGCTTAACGCAGCTTTAGGGAGTGCTTATGTGAGCTGCTCGGGTTGTTTTCTCTGTTGTAGTGTTTCGCTCAGGTCCTGAGAGACTTGGTTTCCTTCCCTCCTTTTTCACACACGTGCACTTCCTTCCTGCCAATTCAGCTACAGTCCCACAAGGACCCAGTGAATACTCTGCTTCCCTGGGTACAAACACATGCAGACATAGAGGCAAAGCAGCGGATTCCCCTGCACTCTTGAACATTGAAAGGAAATGGACAAATAGCATACAGAGTACATAACACTACAGTACAGTGCATAACAAGTGGTAGAGATTGACTTTTTTTATTTTGAAAGTCATTTTTTTGTTGAGAAAATAAAACAAAAGGGATTCACGGTTTGTAGAGAGCTAGTTGCTTCAAGCTAGTTAGCTGTTATCTGAGTGGCTTTTAATCAGCCACCTCCATTAATCCAAGTCAGCTGTTACTGAGTTTTTATCTCCGACTGAATCAGCTGCCTGCGTTTTAAAAACATTTGTCTGAGCAGAGTATAAACTGTCTCAAAGCCTCCAAGGACAGAGTACATTTCATGTTTACACACTCACTGTGGCTAAAGGGCAGATATATACGAGCTACAGCACCGCCTGCATCAGAGCTGTGCTGTCGCGGGACCTGCCTTAAATATCTATAATTCATTATCGCTTATCAGGTAACCGCGGGAAGATGAAAGTTTTATGAAGTCTCCAGCCACCTGCTTGTTGATTTCAGTGTTCAGTGCTTGTTGTAATGTGAGTAGACACTACCCCCCTGTGGTGTCAGAGGGACATTACAGGCCTTCAGAAGCAAAACCTTAAAGGGAAAGTGACCAGTCTACAGTTTCATGATATCAGACTGTAAAATACCAGAATGTTGCAAGCTTTTCAGTGCTTCTATTAATTTATTTGTGTACGTTTACGGTCTAAATCTTCTGAATAATGTGGTTTATTTCAGCTTGTACCTGTACAAACTGGGCATTGCACCACAGATCCAGGACCTGCTGGGGAAAGTGGCCTTTACAGGTAACACCAATGGAAATCAGCTTCTCATTAAGCCAAGCGTCGCTCACAAGCTCAAAAGTTATGTAAAATATGCGAGAAAATGCACATCGTAGTGCACATTAGTAGAAACATTTAAATTGTTAATTGTTTTCCAAGACGAAGGATAAATGTTGCCGAGGGCTTTTTGAATTACTGATCCTGATTGTTCTTTGTATGTGAGTATTTGTCTTGTTGGATTATAATTAGAAAAACGATCATTATGCTCTCAAGCATGTAATGTCTTATGAGTAACATCTTGTCTGAGATTTATATTTTTGAATTATCCATCATATCAGTTAATCAAAAATATCCCCTGCAGCCATTTACATTTCAACACATAACACACAAATGTATAAGCTACAAAGCTTTTGACATTGGTCTCAGGGCTTATGCACATTGGATTTTCAATCACATCTGCAATAACAATCAACAAACTGTTTGTATTGTTCCCAATTCAACTTTAGGGAAACATGCATGGGGATAAACAGCTTGAGCATGCAGTTAGAGATGACTTTTTGAGATCATCAGAAACAAATTAGATGTATATATTTGTGAGAAATTAACCAATTGTTATTTATGATTTGAGGGAAACGACCTCAATTGTATCTTGCAGTTTATTTTATTACTTTTTTATACGTTATGACACAACACTTGCAATTGGTTTTTACCTGTCTTCTAGAGGAAGAGATTAGTAACATGAGGAGTGAGCTGGAGAAGTATGGCATTCAAATGCCAGCTTTCAGTAAGATTGGAGGAATCCTGGCCAATGAGCTCTCAGTGGACGAAGCTGCCTGTAAGTCCTCTGACGTTTCACTTAATCTCTGCCTTACTTTATGTTGTTTTTGTCCTAAACTAAACTGTGCACACACTCGGTTTTCCTCAGTGCACGCTGCTGTGATCGCCATCAACGATGCGGTCGAAAGAGGTCAGACGTCTGTGATGATGGGAGCTCTTAATAATCCTAACGCCATGCTGAAGAACATCCAGGAAGCTCTGGCTCTAGAATACCAGGACACTCTGAGCCAGGCCAAGGCTCGGAAGCAGGATCAGTCCTCAGGGAGGGTGAGAAGCCTTCCAAACGCTTCAGTGACCTCTTTTCAGTGTCATCATTCATATCATTTATATTAAACTGCTGACTTTCCCTATATAGAAGCATTTATTATAATAATTCTATAACAACGTTTGTTTAGTTCCTCTCTTGCTAGCCTTCTCACAACACTCAATCTCTCTCTATTTCACTTTTCTTTTAGGACTAATCCGATATTGAGTTGCAAAGATAATTAATACAATAGTAACCTTAACATAAATTGCTAAAAACACCTCTCCACTAAAGCCAATGTATACAATCTCACATCAGTATTCAACCAAAGGTGGGACCAGAGTTACTAGTACGACTGGTTGATAACCACTACGTTTCTCTGCCTTAAGCGTCTGTCTGAAAGTAGTGACACGGAAATGAAATGACAAAACATTGAGAACAAATCTGAGTAATGCAAAAAAATGTGAACAGGACCCTTGCGCCGAGCAGATGTTTTGACTTCCCTGTGTAGTACTGACAGCTATAACAACTGAGGTCTGAAAGGGGTTGCCTCACTGAGTCACTGCACAGGCCAGCACATTCCAGCGGCTGCAGAGTCAGCTGGACTTCACCAAACACAAACCCTCGGCACCGTCCGGCATCTCGCCTCCTATTCTCTTTACAAACACTGGACAAGCATACGTCGTCCATTTCCTCTAATTGGCTAGAGTCTAATATGTTACTTAATCAGTTTGAATGGGGAAACATGTATGTGACTAAAAAATGTGATGTGAAATAAAAAAATGGATATTAATGTTTACCCTTCTCTTCTTTAATTAGCGCTCATCCGTTGCTACTGAAGAAAGAGATGTTTATGAGGAGCTGGTGACTCACCAGGAAATCCAGGGCTCCATTGACTTTGTCAACAGTAAGGACTTTCCCTCCAATATGATCCTCACATAGCTGATTTGACTAAAACACTGTCAAAAAACCATGACTGCTTTCCTTTTATGTATGTAAAACTAAACCCTTTGTGCCTTGTTGGTGCATAATAACCAGATAATAACACATGTGAACTCTACAGTACATACAGTAGAGGAGCCAAAGTTAAAGAAATTAAATTGCATAGAATCTGATTTTTTTTTTTGGTAGCACTTCTGAAAGAAAACACATATCCCTGAATAGCGTCTGCGTGGTTTTCCCCTCTCCAGTGCAGGCAGCGGTGAGGCAGGTGAATGAAGCCGTGTCGGCCCAGGACGAGGCCTCTCTGCTGGCTGCTCTCAGGCTGGACGCTCTGGCCCTGCTGGGGGTTCAGCAGTCAAACTGCAGCTGGTACCTGGAGCACTTCACCACATACTGCCAACATAAATCTAAGGTATACTGAATCACAGCTTGTTTGCTCGGTTGTCCCCAGTTCATGTCCTTATGAGTCAGAGCCCCTCTAGTCTTCTTTCCCAGTTGTTTGTTAAATGATGCATTTTCAGTTGGTAAGAGTACTGTAGACAATAAGTAAGGCAGGCTAGAGTAAAAGCAATATTTGAGGCTCCTGAGAGCCATAGTTAAAAAAAACGACGTTGGCATCCTACTGTATACATGTCCTCGTAATAAGATTTTAAACGGGTGTTTAGCATAGGAACAAATCATACACATTTGCAGTATTTTCTTAGAAAAAAGTCCAGTTTTGTAAAGGTTGTGTCTGCTTTTTTGTTTGTCCAGCTGACACAAAAAAAACGTCTTTTACTTTTAAGTTCTGCTGTGAGGATAACATGTAGACACTGATTTCCCTACTAGGCAGTGTATCTGAATGCAGAGTCCTTGAGGGGAACCGTAGTCATAGGTAGTGAAGACAGTGCAATATCAGTTGGTATGGACACCACCTTGCCCTCCACAGCCCTTTATTAAAACATGCTGAATCATCACTGGCTGTTGGTCATTTCTCTGTAGTGTAAACTAATCTTTGTGTTGCAGGATGAAGGGAAGTCTGTGGTGGTGGACAGAGAGGAGATTCAGAGAGTCGTCACCTCTTGTAATGACTTTGCTGAGGCAGAGAAACGAAGTAAGCACGTTTTGTTACCCACCTTGTTTTTAACACATAACTACCGGTCAGTTGTGAAATCACATACTGTATACCCATTAGAAAACTTCTCAAAGAACAAATGCATAATCTGTCACAGTATCCAGTAAGGCTCATTATACATCTTTAATCAGTTTTTTTGTTATGTAATTGTTAGACAAAGAACATCTACATGACTTTCTGTGATGCTTTTCTTTACCAGAGCTCGAGGCGATTGCAGCGATCAACGCAGCCATTCGTCTGGGCAATGCAGCGGAGACAGCAGAGGAGCTGACGAACCATGAAGCACAGCTGCCCATCGTCTACCAAACGGCTGCCAACCTCTACCAGGCTGAGCTGTTCAGTTTGCAGCTGCAAGGCGCGCGGGTGAGACATCATGTTTGCACTCTTTACAGTATGTTGACCCAAAGACCGTGCAGGTAAAGGGGAGGCCAGTCTACACATGCACTGTAGTTTCTGTGAATATCACTTCATGCTTGTGAGTCAGATCTTGTTTATGTGTTTCAGTCTGGCCTGAGCCACGAGGAGCTGAGTGTGGCTGTGGAGATGCTGTCGGCGGTAGCGGTGCTGAATGAGGTGCTGGACACCAAAGACCCTCAGGCTGTGATCGAGCAACTATCAGACTCCCCTCTGGGCTTCACCAACATGGACCAAGACAACCTCAACAGGTGAGATGGATGAGTATTTTGATAGCTGTCTTTGGTGCTGATCGTGCTTTTTTTTTAATAATCACTGTTGTTGTTTTTTTCTATATTGTGGCACTCATTGACGTGCACTCATGGTGGTACAGGATGATTTAAGAGCAAAACATTTATTTGATTTCAAAATAACAGGCATAATGTCTTCAGGTCGCATGTCACTGAACTCCACTGCAGGTATCGCTCTGATTAAGTTGCACTAACTGGGATCGGCTTATGAGTAAGGGTTCTTTAAATGTCATGAACCTTTGTTGAACTTCCTCTCCCTCAGGTATGCAGACACTCTTATCCAACTGCGAGGCGAGGCTCTTGCCAAAGGCCAAGAGTTTCTCACCTGGAATGATGTTCAGAAATGCATCGACACTGTCAACGTTCAGGTCCATGAGGAGCATGAGCGTAAGACACTTTCTGCTTATGTTTTATGTAGAGTTTTAACCCACAGGCCATACAGTATGACTGCAACTCCTTGTTGTTGTTTTAAATGTGTTTTATGTTGTGTATATATACATTTATGTTGAATTGTTGGAGGAACCTGTGACCCAAGATTTTCATTGCACTACTACACTGTAGCTGTGTATATGACAATAACACCTTTGAACCTTTGAGTAGCTTAAGATATAAAAGGACTTTTTCAGCCTGCAGTTGTTATTTTATGCAAGACAATTGACTGATCCGTATTAATCAGTTGTTTCCTTCTACTTCCAGGTATCATAGCTATAGCTGAGATCAATGAAGCTCTTAACTCCGGTGATCATCAGCAGACGCTTGCAGCCCTGCTCCTCCCTACAGCCAAGTTAACAGGAGTGAATCCAGCCACAGCCCAACACTACCACGATGTCCTACAACATACCAAACAACTCCTCTGCCAGGTAATGAGACTTGAAATTGAGTTAACACATAATGTTTTTATGTAAAAATGTTTTTCTTTTACACTATTTCCTGCCTCTCACGTCCTTAAAGTGCAACACAAAGAAATGAATGGCTGGATTAACCAGTGTAGTCACCGCATGTCACTTTATCTCAATGTTAAAACGACTTTTATTGAATTTTCACGGAACTTTCTCATGCCGTAATTTAAGACTGAAAATACAAGAGTCTCATTTTTTGAAAATAATTAGTTTTTATATACATTTAATGATGACCACAGCAAATTGTTATTCCAATGTTTCTGTGTCATCAAGCCAACAGTTTCCCAATGATAGTATGATTCAGAGTCTAAATCTTCCCTTCTTGATCCTTATATTTTAAAATAATCTTCACAGAGGATGTTGCTGTTTTGTGTCGAACAGAGACTGCGTTATCACCCTGTTGAATCCACGGAGTTCAGTTTTTGCATTCCTGAGCCTGTTTGTCGGGCTTGACCTTCCCTGCTGATTCTCAACAATGGTCCATTATGGAGAAGCTGTTTCTGTGCACAAACATCCAGTCTCACGTCATAGAAGTAGGCCTCTTTTGTATCCCGCGGAGAGAAACAAAGTGTAGTTCTGAGGCAGCCATCTTGGAAAGGAGCATACACAGGAAGGGATCCAGACAGCTGTGGAAGCAGCAGAGACACACCGCTACTCTGTAATATCCATACAGTCTGTCGTCCCCACTGGTAAACAGACGGATGTAGTGGGCGATATGCAGGATGCCGCTTGGCAAGAAACACACGACAAAGATGATGAACACCAGAGTGCTGACCCTGATAAACGGTTTCCAGTCGCAACAGGATTGTCCTAGATGGTATACCACTGCTACATGCGAATAGATACAAATCAGGAATGGCACTATGAAGCCCAGGCAAACCAGCATCATCCTGTATGGCACCAATGGGGAATGGGATTTTTCGTCCAGGGGCAGGACATCATGGCAGGTGGTGATTCCCAGGTGGGTGAGCTGGTAGCTCTGCCTGACCAGGAGCTCAGGCACAATAGCCACACCGTACAGGAACCAGACCACCAAGCACGACCACACTGCCAGCGTAGACTTAGCCAGCCTTCTGTACAGGAACGGCCGGACCACAGCCAGGTAGCGCTTTACACTGATGCATGCTATAGTTTGGGCTGAACTGTAAACATTGCCATAAAACAAGGCTGTGATAAGCCGGCAGGAGATTTCCCCAAATATCCAATTGTTCCCGTTGAAGTGGTAGTGAACACGCAGCGCCAGGGAGAGCAGCAGCAGCAGGTCGGACAGAGCCAGGTTCAGGTAAAGAACTATGGTGGAGAAAGGCTTTGCTTTGAGTCTGAGGAAGGCCAGGATGTAGGCGTTGGAGGGGATGCCCACCAGCATGGCCAGGATGTATGATGAGGGGATGACCCTGGTGCTGAGGACCCCCATGGTGTAGGCTGTCACTGCGTCCTCCGGGCTCACCTGCAGCCGGGGGTCTGAGCTGGGGTAGAGCAGCAGCCTGGTGCCATTCGGTTTGTACAGCGCTGCCTTAAAGGTTTTCGGTATCGCAACACTGGTTTCATTCCATACATTCCTGGTTTTGTTTCCTAGAAGTGGGTACACGAAAGACAAGGTTTATCAATCAATCAACAACTTTATTAATCCTGCAAGGGGCAATTGGTTATGAGCAGCTGATGTCATGTACACAGGCAGGAACACACAAGAAGAAAGCACACATGGCTTTAAAGCAACTTACATCTAGGATAAAAGTACATTTAAATCTACATTAAAACAGGATGTGTATAGTTAATTATGCTGTCTGGAGATTTTTTTAGTTATCTCTTGTTTTATGCAAAAAAAACAGACATGTAAAATAATCTTTTAAACAATGTTTTAACTTCTGTATTGTATTTGCAGCTTTACTAAAATAATGTTGTCACTTAGATTTGGGATCCCTTAACCAGTTAGAACATTAAAAACTACCGTGAAAAGTCTAAAGTACAAGTATTTAATTATGAGACACTTATCCTTTTGATAAACTCTTATAAATAGCATATTAATAAACGTACCTTCATGCTGAATGGTCTGCACTGCCATCAAACAAACGAGTAGTCCTGTTACAAGATCAGCCATGTCACTCTGCAGTCTCTATCCCAGAGTTGAAACGTTTTCTTCAGCCCTCTTGGTGTTGCTTCTGTTCAGTAAGAGTTCTCCATCGGTGAAATTTGCTGTTTTGCATTTCTGTACTGAAAAGTAGAACTGATAACGATCTGTGCTCAAGCCTCGCTTCCCGTGAGTGTTCTGTATGTGGGGCGCTCTTCTGTTTGTACGCTGCAGTGAGCATGTTTCCTGTCCAGACTTGAACATGAATTCTCTGCTGCCTACGTCAGTCACTGCCCTCTGACTCACTGAGGAGGGAGGACCCCGCTTAATGGGTAATTCACAGCTGTGATCCAGAACAAATCCCCCTGATTACCTTGGTGATGAGTATTTTGTTGTGGTTTACGTTTTGATGTGATTTTGCAGTTATTGAAGGGTGTCAGCTTTGTTAGGAAATTCACATTAGATGGTTTCAATTGCTAGTTTTCTAAGATACCATTATATTATACATTAGATCATTAATGTAATATTGGCTTCAAGATGTTGACCAGTCGTTTCAATGAAAGTGAACTCGTCTTTTTGTTGTCCTGGTTTGCTTTGTCCTTTTTGTTGGGCTCACGACACAAGCGCATTCATCCTCTCTTTCAGCACATGATGCGTTGGTTTGGAAATGATTGGCCGGATGCAGATCTAAAAAGAAAGCTGCCTATACTGTGCTCAGTGTGTTTTAATGGGGACTTCCTTCCTGTGGTCAGAGATACACCCCGGCCTCTAGAGTCTTCTAGAATTAGCCTGAGAACAAGCACAAAAGTCAGGCTGGATAAACATGCTTTGTAGTTGTTGTGACGTTCTCAGGCAGGGTCTGTTTTTTGTGGTTACGTTGGGACGAGGATATTTCTGAAGTGTAACTATTGTCATCACATGTTTTCCTTTTCCTCAGGCCTCATCTCTGGACACAGGGGAAATGGTACTGTGTATTATTTGCCGTTGCTTTAATAGCACCAGCTTGTGTTTTGTTGGTTATCAGTGTTGCTTTGTAGTGCTACTGCTGTAGAGCAAAATCTCAACAATCCCAACTTGATGTTTTTGAATAATTCCATTTACTTTATTTCTAACATTGGATATCGAATGTGTTTGGCCTAATTAAACATATTTATAATTTGGTATCGGGTTAGTATTGTTTTTGCTTGTATCGTTTGTTTGTGTGATCAATCCATCCAAGAAAAAAAGAATAACGAGGAGTGACCTTGTTCTTCAATCTGATTGTAGAGCTCTGGAGATGAGTCTGCAGTACTGTGGCTGGACCAAATCCAAGAGGCCATACACACAGCCAATCAGGATGAAGACGAGGCTCTCACATGTACGTACCCAGAGTTTAAACTCACTCATCCATGTCTTAACTACCCAAACAAAAGTTTATTCAGACCCAACATGAGGAGGACATCGGGGACTAGATTCAGATCCTCACACAGCTCTGACACACTCATTAATGTTCTAAATTAATACGTAGCTCGTTTCAAATGTCTCTTGACCACATGCACTAACTACTAACTCATTTTCTTACTTACTTTTATTTTAATGTTGATCGTGTAGCAACACAAGTCTTTCAGAACTGCTCTTGCATCAGTTCAGCCTGATGGTCATCTAAACATGTTTGGCATTACTTTTGTCACGCATCATTTAATGTAAATTGGCCTCAAAGATAATTTTCTTCTGCAAGACTTTGTAATTATTTGTAATGCATAATCAATTTGTCAAAACTAATGGAAGCTATATCTGCACACTTCTTTCATATCCATTCTTTAAGAGACTGTAACACTGACTGAAAATAGTGGAATAGATACAATAATCTGTGTTTCTTATAGGCTTAGGGGTATTTCTTTCTCTTTAGTTACATACATAGTGTAGCATAGATGTGCTGATACTGCCATTATTGTGGGCACAATATTTAGATTTGTATATGTTGTTACATGTTGAGGATAACCACTTACCAATTGCCCCTTGCGGGATTAATAAAGTTGTTGATTGATTGATTGATTACTCCCTAGTTGTACTAAGTGGTTATTGTGCTGTTTCATATTAAACTCAATGATTGCTCTCTTGTTGTGATCTTGTTCATGTTGCTAGTGGCTGGAGCAGTGGCTGACATCAACAGGACCGTGGCCGAGGGGGACGCTCAGAAAACACTGCAGGCTCTGCAGGTTCCCAGTGCCGGACTGAGAGTGGTGCTCCCTGAATGTGCCGAGACATACCAGGCAGAACTGGCGGAAAGACAAACAAACGGTGATGATAAAGGTAATCATACTTACTGCATGAGTAATACATGTTACAAGTGTTCAGGAAACTGATGCCTGAACAGTGAGATTGTAGGTTTCAATATGACTGCACTGTGTCTAACTGAGCCCGTTCTGCTTTCCTCCAGGCAGCACTGAGAGTGTGTGGGTTAAACATTGCATCAACGATAGATATGACTACTACTACAACCTGGAGACTGGACAGGGCACCTGGGAGGAGCCTGACGGGTTTCTTCACCATGGTGGCCAGCTCGGTAAAGAGGAAATCCAGGTACCCTCTGCTCTAATGCATAGTTTCACTACATTGTGTATTCCTATGTGCTGTTAATATCCTGATATCACATTGATGGTATATATCACCTTCTTGTTTTAATGTTCATTTTCAGGATCCCTATTTATTTGATCAGATACTAATCCCACTATAGAAGCTTTTTTCTCCTAAAAAAAAAAAAAGATATTATGTTTAATAATTTAGTTTTTGCGAGAAGGGGTGGGATTAAATAAGTGTCAAATTCTTCCCACCCCTTTTGGGATGTGTAATTAAGTAAATCATTTGTTTATATATAATTTAGAATCAGTAATATTTTTGTATATCAATTTGACACTGCTTCATTTTGTATTGTATAATAATCTACTCAATACATTTCATTATAGTTATTGTTTTTTTTGTATTGTTTTACACATTCGAAATAAATCGAATCAAATCCTTATAAACAAACAAATCTTTATTTCCCCCTTAGGGTGTTGTCAGCTCTTTGACTGCAGAATATAACAGGGAACAGTTATGGATGGCCAATGAATCCATGGTGACCCAGCTGCAGGCGAGGGTCCGAGGTTACCTGGTCAGGAGAAAGCACGCCCGGAGAATGGAGTATCTACGGCAGCAAGAGCCACATGTCGTCAAGTTGCAGGTATCGTATAGCTCCACTGTGAACTGTGAATATCTGATCTCTTATGCAGCTGTGTGTTACTGCAGGACTCATGAATCATAATGGGGATGTCCATACAAACCTGTTTAGAAACAGTCTACTGAGTGTATACAAATATTCTTTCAGCAACACCTTAAAAAAAGAAAATAAAGATCATAAATGATCAACCATCAAAATGTAATTATCCAAGCTGTGGTAACACTGATATAAAACACAACTTGTATGTTTCCTTTGTTGCAGGCCTGCTGGAAAGGTCACAAACAGAGGAACATGTACAAAGACAGGATGAATTTTCTCCAGGATAATGTCTCTTCGATTGTCAAGGTGATAAGTCTTTTCTTTTTATAAATATTGTTATTAAAAATGATGCTTATTGAAAGAATAGACACCTCTAAAGCTATGCACCCCTTCCCTGTAAGTGAAAGCTTTATCTCCAGTCACAAACTCAAATAACCATTGTAGCTGGGATTTGTAAGCATTTATTAAATGAATCTGCATGTACCTAACATAAATAACGTTGCTGCGATATCGAAGACCTGACATGAAACACTGGCGTTTTTTTTTTAGATCCAATCTGTTGTGAAAATGTGGAAAGCCAAACGTAAATACAATCAGAGGTTGCAGTTCTTCAAAGATCATGTAAGTAACCAAACGTCGCTCCACAGGGTCTTTTGGGTTTTTAGTTCCTGTGTTTTAAAGACTCACTGTTCTCTGTGTGTTTAGGAAAAAGAGATTGTGAAAATCCAGGCTTTTCTAAAGGCCAACAAAGCCAGAGACGACTACAGAACCCTAAGTAAGTCAGAAAGGCATTTTAATGAACATACATACTAAATTGATATACTATCGATCTTGTGATGATATTAGCTGGGGATGTGTTTTTGAGCTATGTCCATATTTTACATTGATTTAAAGTGCTTTTCTGGTTTTAAATGATGCATTATAGTTCCCTATTTTTCTTACATTGGTGTTTTTTCCTGTATTTCCTGGCTCATCATATTTCATAGTTGATGGGGACATTTTAAACAATGAGATTACATTGTTTGTGAATGTTTAAAAGACCGCTGACTTTCGTGTGTGCCTAATCCTAGCTGGGGCGAAGGACCCTCCTCTGTCCGTGGTGCGTAAGTTTGTCCACTTGCTGGAGCAGAGCGCCCTGGACCTTCAGGAAGAGCAGGAAGTGACGCGGCTCAGAGAAGAGGTGGTCACCAATATTCGCTCCAATCAGCAAATGGAGAAAGACTTGAACTTGATGGACATAAAGATTGGACTGCTGGTGAAGAACAGGATCACTCTGCAGGTTCGCTAGCTTTGATTTCATGTGTACAAGAAATGCAACTGTGATATTTACGTTGAAGGCCTATAAGAATGTCTTGTTCTGTTCAGTTCGACTACTTAACCTTTTTGTTGTTTTGTTTTTTTAAAGGATGTTGTGTCCCATAATAAGAAAATGAAGAATAAGAAAAATAAAGAGAGTAAGGACGACTTGACTACAGGAGACAGACAAGGTATCAAGGGACTAAACAAAGGCAAAAGAAGGAAACTGGAGGCCTACCAACATCTCTTTTACCTGCTGCAGGTGATACAATATGATGTCTTTAACTACAGCTTGCATCTGCTGAACTTAGAAAGGTCGAATGAAAGGTAATGTTACTCTTTTTGTTCCCTCCCCTTTAGACCAATCCACACTACCTGGCCAAGCTGATCTTTCAGATGCCCCAAAACAAGTCGACCAAGTTTATGGACACGGTGGTCTTCACCTTGTACAACTACGCCTCCAACCAGAGAGAAGAATACCTGCTGCTCAAACTCTTCAAGACGGCTCTGGAGGAGGAAATCAAGTGTGTACTGCAGCTTTAATCAATACTTTGCCATAATCTCAAGCCATTATTGTACACAGGGTTCTTCCGGTCATTAAAAACCTGGAAAAGTCATGGAAAACAATATTTTCCCCAAAGTTTTGGAAAAGTCATGGAAATGTAACTAAAGTTGCATCAAATATAATTTATATTTTATCTAATTGCCGAAATAGTAATACTATAGTATAATGATAATAAATACTGTATCGTTAAGTAATGAAACTTAAAATGGTATTTACATGTCGAGGTATTTTGCTGGTGAGAGATTTTAGTTGCTTTAGCGTGTAGGAGCTAGTAAGCCTACTATTTGATTTGTTTTAGATCGGCACAAAATGTTTCATATTATTATAGCTTATATTCCTGTTCCATGTTAAAATAAACCATTTTCAGTGGTACCGCTGAGAAAGAGTAATGTTTTTTGTCACGAAAAATTAGGTAAAGGTCATTGAAAGTCATTGGTGAAAAAGTGTATGAACCCTGTGTACAGTAATGGTATTGTTTTTCAAAGGTAGTAGAAATGCAAAAGCGGCTAAACAATCCTTACAATAGTTGGAAATTCCAAAAACACATGTTTTTGTTGTTGTTTGGCAAACAGTACTGATCAGCTGTTCTCAATGTGTCTCAGTTCTAAAGTGGACCAGATCCAGGACATAGTGACGGGGAACCCGACAGTCATCAAGATGGTGGTGAGCTTCAACAGAGGCGCACGCGGCCACAACACACTGAGGCAGCTGCTGGCTCCCGTGGTCAAAGACATCATCGACGACAAGAGTTTAGGCATCAACACCAACCCAGTGGACGTGTACAAAGCCTGGGTCAACCAGCTGGAGACGGCCACCGGAGAGGCCAGGTAGTGAAGAGGCATTAGAGGGGTTGTCTGTTGGAATGATTACAGCTTTAATACATATGGTTGTTTGATGTATATAATGTGCCCAGTGGACAGTTATGTTGAATTTTGTTGCATAACTACATTCAGGACTGTTTTTGTTGAGCCTGAGTGTAGTTATGCATGTTATATCCCAAAGAAAGGAGTCAGGATATACTACAATTGAATATGTGTGTGGTATTAACACAATACATATATTAATAAAAAAACATACGATAATATTGTGTAAATAATGCAGCACCTCTAAAATAATTTCTGTTACTTTCTATTTTGTAGAGTTATGGTTACAGCCTTCCTATACCTCTCTACACTCATATTCTCAGTGAAATACATTTGCCAAAAAAAGAGACAACACAGACAATATTTCAAGTGAATGAGACTAATTGCATCGTGATTTTTTTCTTTAAGTTTGCTAAAGTTATCTTGAAAGCATCTTGATTGTGAATTTCTTTTAGAGACTATTATAATGTAGTGAAAATCTGATATTGTGACATCCCTACTCGCTGCTAATGTCGAACAAAACAATGAGGTCATTTGTTTCAACCATACTGATACCAGGTCAGGAAATGAATGTACTATCCTCATAGTTTGTTATCTTTTAGAAAATGATTATACATGAGGATACAGTGATTCATACACTGTGAAAACAATAGTATGCATGAATGATTCCTACACTTGCTGACTGTTGTTTTTGTCTTTCAGCAAGCTCCCCTATGAAGTGACTCCCGAGCAGGCCATGTCCCATGAGGAGGTCTGCAGCAGGCTGGAGGCCTCCAGTCTGGCGCTACGCACGGCTACAGATAAGGTCTTGAACTCCATTGTGTCTTCACTGGATAATATCCCGTAAGTTTGAGGACCTGCTTCGTTTCAAAGTCCACTTATCATCTGTTTTCTCTGTGACAGTACTGCTCGTCAATGCCTGCATGTTGGTCAGCATGATTTTGTTGACTCTCGTGGTTCATTACTCAAACCTCGTTGTAAGAAAGACTAAAACATTACATTTGCCTTTAAAACTCCTCCAACGAGAGTTAATCCAAGACTTGATAGCATAGCTGTTCTTTCTGTTGTACAAACTAATACATAGTTACACAATGCACCCCATGACAGTGTAATCTACTCTGAGACCATTCAGCCTCAGTGATGTTCTAACAGGAAATACCTCAGTCAAGGGCCATGCTTTCTTGCTGTTGGATTTCAGATGTTTATGTTGTGAAATGTATTAGAAGGACACAGAAAACCGATTTCTCTCTGTACATAATTGTTTACATTTATTCATTACCTTGCATTGTTATCATTTTGTAATATTTACCTTGCATTTTTTTCTTTTTTACATATTATTTTTTCCGATTTTCCCAGAGTATTCATCTCTATTCTAGTTTGTTACAATAGTATTCAAGCAGTGTGACCAAAGTATGTCTACGAAGGATATGATCATATGCTTAGGCACGTCATTTTCAGCTCATTCTGGTTGTTAGGGTATTTGATCCATGTGAGGAAATGGTCATTACTAGATCATCTATGGAACAGTGATTATTAGGTCATTTTTTTAAAACTCAAACGCATAAGTTCTTCAACGAACATATTACTAAATAACACAATTCATAATCTGTATATACCATGTGAAGGTGATATTATATATGTATCTCTAGACATATAAAGAGCTGAAGAAATCCCTCAATATTTCCAGTCATTATTGCAAGTGTTCCACTTAGGTCCTCCATTTTCTTTGTCATGATCTTACCATATCGTTTATCCTACAGTACGTTGGTGCATGTGGTTTTGTGTGTGATGTCCCATCAATGCTTTCTGTTTTGCATGTAGTTATGGCATGAGATACATAGCAAAGGTTCTGAAGAACAGCCTCCATGAAAAGTTTCCCGATGCCTCAGAGGATGAGCTGCTGAAGGTAGAAGCCCTTGAATGTGTACATATATATTTCTGTAATTCTTATGTTATGATTCTTCTCACAGTTCTCTCTGCATACGTTTAATTGTGAGCATGCCGAGGTCAGATAAACATTACAAACTGTTTTAATGATGCATTATTTTCTTGTGGTGACAGATTATAGGGAACCTGCTGTACTACCGCTACATGAACCCAGCCATCGTGGCCCCCGACGGCTTCGACATCATCGACATGTCAGCAGGAGGGCAGCTTCACGTGGACCAGCGGCGCAACCTGGGATCTGTGGCCAAGATGCTGCAGCACTCTGCCGCTAATAAGCTGTTTGAGGGAGAGAATGCACATATGACCCCAATGAACAACTACATATCTCAGACATATGAGAAGTTTAGGTAAGCAAAATCAATTCAAATAGTTGGGAACATGTAGCTGTGTAGTGGTACATATGTTCTGAAGAAGTCTTTGAAATGCCTTTTTTAAATATTTGTATCTCAGGGCAATATTGAGCCAAGTCTTGCATTAATATACAGCCTGCCATTTGTTGATAAACAACATGATAAGTAAACAAAATCACAAGAGAATTCCAACACTAAAAAATAAACTAGGGGCTTATCATGAACATGTTTAACTCGTAAGCTCAGGGACAGTTAAAGTTGACTTTGTGAAAGTAGAGATAATTAAAACAAGAAGCTATAATCTGCTGAACCAGCTATCGAGAGACCTTCAGACAGATTTGGACAAACTCACAAATAAGGACGGCTGAGCCAGTGTGGCCGGTAAAGTGGTTGACTCATCTTTACCGGAAATCCACATCAATGTTTGTCCATTTTCTGGAAACAAATCATGAGCAATTCACCCAACATTAGAGAAGATCAGTATTTTGACTTAACCCATTCACTCCATTTGCCAATGGATGCCATTATCTCAGTCACGATTTAAGGCTTATAGCGACTAATTACTGATGTTCTTTTCTCTTTCAGGGTATTCTTCCAGTCAGCATGTGATGTCCCTGAACCTGAGGAGAAGTTTAATATTGATGAATACTCCGACATGGTGACTCTAAGCAAGCCAATCATCTACATCTCAATAGATGAGATCATCAACACGCACTCGGTAAATCCAAGCTTAATTACTTTAGACTAATAATAATAAAATATGAATCTTCTTGTCTGTAAATTAGGCAAGGCAAGTTTATTTATATAGCACTTTTCCGCACGTGACAATTCAAAGTGCTTTACAAAACAAATTAAAAGACTTTTTAGGAATAAATACAGTAAAACACATTATATAATGGCATTTTACAACTGGCATTAAAAAGCAAAGATAATAAAATAAACACAACGGGTATATAATACATGTTTAAATGGCATCCTGTAGTGCGAATATGAGCAGCTCAATTAAAAGCAGCGGCAAAGAGATATGTTTTCAGTCTCGATTTAAAAATAGTAAGAGTTTCTGCAAAAATGACATGTTTGTACCGATACTACAGTCACTTAGCAGTACTATATTAATCTAATTTATTTAGACTGGTTTAATTCAATCTTACTTGTAGCAGTCAAACACACCATATTACCTTTGTTTCTGTGCTAGTACTCCGGGTACTAGTATTACTACTCGAAGAAGGAGTGTTACTAGCAGTACTAATGCTAATACTAGCAGTCAATTAGGAATTCAGTGTTCTTCCCTAAAGTCTAGGAGTCATTGAATCAACCTCTCATACAAATCAGAAAAGTCCAAATCCATCCAGACTCAACATGTTATTTCAGGACTCAGTCGATCTACAGTTCCCATACTGCGTGAATCCCACTCATTGTGACTGTATGTTTCCGCCTTGTACCGTCACCTCTTGGCCCCTCTTTTCCTTTATCCTAGAGCCACTTTCTTTCCTAACATCGTCATCCTGTTTCCATTCTTTAAACTTCCAGACCTCTTCCTTAGAAAGCGTTGTGGAAATGTCTTTAGGAGGTGAAAGCCCTCTGTGTCCTTTGGTCATCAGTTTCAATCTACACGTATTGACACAATTACTAACAATGGAGCAGACGTACATGTTGGCATTAGTAGATGCTCTGTCCGCCTTTATTTGGCACACAATCATTTCATAACTTCCTCACTGGTATCTTTATGTGAAGAAAAACTAAAGGATGTGTCCACAACACAAAGGATAGCATATAAAACAATTAAATGCAGGAAGTCTCCATATATAATGGGCTAAAAGCATTTTTGCATTGAGAAAACATATTCAATGTCAAAATGTGTCGCCAAGAATTCCAGATTTGTGTCCAGGGCTTGTTCTTGTTCGTAATTTAGGATCCTCACTAGCACTAGCATGAGCATTGGCTATTCTTCCTGTGGTCCGCACACAGTCAAACATACATAAAATAGAAACACAACTAATCATTTCATGCAATTCAGTATGAAGTGGACAACAAAAGTTATCATCCTATTATAACCATCATTGAACCAAACATAGTACAATCAGTTGCCCACAGACACAGTTCAATTTATGATACGGAGATATTTTTTAAGCAAACTATTGACATTTTCCTGAATATAATGGAACGGCAATGAATTCCAGATGACCATGGCTCTGTATATGACAGTTTTCTGTTTCATATTTATTTGACTAATCACATCTGTTTTTGTTCAGCTGCTTTTGGAACATCTGGAGGCCATCTCTCCAGACCACAATGACTTGCTGCATGAGCTGCTGCAGGACCTGGGAGACGTCCCTGATGTGGAGACATTGCTCGGTACATTTACTGTGTGTGTGTGTGTGTGTGTGTGTGATTATCATTTGAACAATGACAAATATTCTCATGAATATTAAACACAACAACTTCTGAACATTACAAATATTCGCCTCAATTCAACCTGGAACCTAATACAATAAAAATGGTGTGTGTGTTTTGACATGACATGCTTCTCTGTTTGAGGTGAGGGAGCTGTAGACCCGAATGACGTGAACAGAGAGAGCGCTCTGAGCCAGATGGCCAAGACGGAGATCTCGCTCGCTCTAACCAGCAAGTTTGAGCTACTGGAAGGAGACGATAGAGACTTGAAGACGATGATGACAAAGTAAGTGTATTCTGACAGGATGCCAAGACAAATGGCTCATGCAAAGCCTGTCATAGTTTCATGTTGCAGCCATCCTACAGTATACTGTACAATCGCAATTTAGGTACCTTGATCCATTTAGATAATAAAAACACATCTGAATCCCTGACAAGTACTGAATATGGAGTTTGGCTGCTGTGTGAGGCACTGTACTTAGCCACATTGAAACAAAGGGGTTATCACTCAATGTTTCTTTGTTTCCTTTCCTGCTCTTCCATCGTTTCCTGTCCAAAAAGGAAGGGGTTTGTTCTTCAGGGTTATCTTGACTGAAAACATATATCCGTCTGCATCTGTTTCTTCCTCTCTTTTTGGCATATACACATTTTTAAGTTGCTAAATATTTGGTATTGCATAGATTTCATGTATATGTGTCCTAAATTGTTTGTCACTGCATACTGTGTTCAGTGGTCGCTGAGAAGTTTTGCAACCGCTTGTAGGAATAACTCACGAAACACTGAAAAGAAAACAGCTCATGGTTTTTCCAAATATAAAATGTACAGTATAGGACAGTAAAAATATTTTTTGCAAATATTCCTGATCTTTATTGATAGATTTGTCTAACATACATGTGTATGCATGTACCAAAAATAACTAATATCCATCTCCTCATGTTCTAACTGTCGACCCAATGTCATTGCTAACGCATTAGCTTTTAAGGTTACTAGACATAGCGACAAACATAAACACGTTGATGGAATTAAAGCAGTTGAGAAAAGTTTATCATTATTATGTGGGGTTGAATGTTGATTGGCTTTGTATTTGAATTGTTTTTCTGAAAGTCATTGTCATTAGCATTTTGCCATTTGTAGTTGATGTTAGGTTTTCAGTGATCATCCTATTCTGTGTGTATCAGGACCAAAAAGCTTGTAGTGGATGTGATTCGGATTCAGCATGGAGAGAACTTGCCTCAAATTCTTGAAACCCCGTCTTCTGCTCTACAGGTTATATTTTCTTCCATATATTTGTAATTTTGTATCATTCATTACGCATATACTCAACATCCATTTGGTGTCAAATGAACTGCTGCAGTTTTTAGGGTCCTATCTTCTAATACGCTTTGCTCCTGAAGGAGTCGGAGCACACTAAGATCGTAGAGCGCAGAGCAGTCCAGGACGCTCAGACTCCAGAGGGTCTGAAGAGCAACCCGGCGCTCCTGGAGGACAGCCAGCTGCCCCTGGAGCAGAAGAAGAGGAAGATCCTGAGAAACCTCAGGAGCCTGGAGCAGGCGGGCCTTCTCACTGACGGCAACAAGTACCAGGACCTCGTCAACGAGATCTCCAAGGTACAGAGGCAGCTGCTCATTCACATAGGGAGAGAGATGCTTCAATGCAGAGGTGCTAAGTAACTAAGTACATTTACTCAGGTATAGTACAATGTTGAGATACTTGAGTATTTCATTTCTACTGCACTACAATTCAGAGGTAAATCGTGTACTTTTTATCCACTACATGTATTGAATACCTTAAGCTACTTTGCAGATCAACATTTACACCTGGAATAAATTCACAAGCTACCCTGCCGTATACAAAGTAATTTAAATTAGCTATACCTTTATCAGCTGTGATAACATTTGTAATAATTATAATCCAAACATAGAATATATATTATTCTGCTAAGGCAATTTGCATAATGAGTACTTTTACTTTTGGTATTATAAGTTTACTTGAATGCTTATACTTTTGTACTTTTACTGGAGTAACATGTCAAATGCAGGACTTTTACTTGTAATAAATGATTCCTACACTCTGGTACTACTTATTTGACTTAAGTACAATATCTGACTACTTGTCCCACCCTCCAATGCTAAACACATTGTTGGGTCTGCTCAGCTTCTGAAGTTGTGAAGTGTTACTAAAACCTGTGATTGACAGGACATTCGCTACCAAAGACGCTACAGACAGAGGAGGAAGGCGGAGCTGGTGAAGCTCCAGCAGACTCTGACAGCTCTCAACTCCAAAACAGCCTTCTACCAGGACCAGATGAACTATTATGATACTTACATAAAGACCTGCTTGGACAACCTCAACAGAAAGTAAGTCGTTCTTTTACTTCTTGCACTTTGTCAGGAGAAGTTTTTAGAATTATTTATTTTCACTGTGTAAATAATGTCGTGTGGATAATTTGGTGGATTTCAAAATGTATTGTGTTTTGTTACTAATGCATTCCTGTGTTTTGTGTGACCAGGAATGCACGCAGATCTATAAAACTGGACAGCAAAGGAGAAAATAAGGGCAGCAAGAAGTGGAAGCCCCAGTCTCTGAAGTACACTGGAGCAAAGCTTCATGAGAAGGGAGTCATCCTGGAGATAGAAGGACTTCAGACCAACCAGTGAGTTATCTGATCAGCCCAGTTTTAAAAAAAGGGCTTGGAGTTGAATGTAACCTTTTTACCATGGCTCAGACTTTGTTACTCAGTCACACAACTCTTAGTGAAGTTTCTAAATGTAGGATGTGGCATGTAGAGACGTTTTGATTACCGTGTTGATGAGCACATCTGTCCCCCAATCAACCAAAACCCTGTGTTTAACCTTTATAACATAAACAAAACATGTGTGTGGGTTTTATGCAAACAAGATTATGTAGTTTATACATACTTAAGAATATGATTATTTTTGTCCCAGAAGAGGAAAGATGTCTGTTTTAAAGTAATGAGACTTGTTTAAGAACTGACTCCAGTTGCATGTTTTTTGTTCATAATCTTTATTGTTTTTCTGAGGAGAAATGTTAAACTGCATCATAGTTTATACATATTTGAATGAAATATACTGTATAAAAGGTAGGACTTAAATGTAATATTCAAGGCAGATAGGCAGATCAAATGTATGCACGCTGATTTGAGTCCTGTGGGAAAATTATTTTGTATAATAAAATAGCATGGTTTTTTGTTGTGTTCTTTGTCATTAATCTCCGTCTATTGCCTCTCTCCTTTCAGGTTCAAAAATGTCATGTTTGACATTTCGCCCACTGAGGAAGTTGGTGATTTTGAAGTGAAGGCCAAATTTATGGGAGTTGAGATGGAAAAAGTCCAGCTTCATTTCCAGGTAAACATTTTATTCTTGCGTCAGGATTAAACGCCATTTCCAACCCATTGGACTATTAAAGAAACAGCGCAAACAATTTCTAATGAAGAGTACAGCAGTGGACACATTTGTTTTAATGAATCTGTATGAACAAACATACTGTATGAACAAAGGTGTGCATAGTAGAGACCGGGCTGTACTACAAATGTTAATACATCAATACAAACTTAATATCATATCTTTATCTGCTACCATATAGACAGGGTTCATTACTTAAAAAGTATGCAAACATGCCACATTAGTACCTTATCTCTGAATGACGTGTGTGTGTTTTCTCATTGAATGTATTCTGTTTCCAGGACCTCCTTCAGCTGCAGTACGAAGGTGTGGCCGTCATGAAGATGTTTGACAAAGCCAAAGTCAACGTCAATTTACTCATCTTCCTCCTAAATAAAAAATTCTATGGAAAATGACAAAGTGAAGGGAGGAAAAGCAACAAAGAGGAAACAGATTGTGCCTTCTGACTGTGCTGAGTTTGTGGAACAAAATGAATTTAGCCAGATAACACGAGATGGGGCAGGACAGTATTTTGTACCCTCCTCTTATAATTTTAAGGATCACACCAAAATCTAATGCTGTTGTCCAACTTAATGTATCAGCTCTGTATTTTTTCATGTGGTAATTGTAAATGTAATGTATTTTTAAGATTTAAATTGTGATGATATTCATGTTTTGTATGTAAAAACTGTTCCATGTATGTTGAAACAACTGTGGATTAGTTCAGAAATCCAGCTGGGGAGCAGATTTTCAGCCGGCCTGTATCATTCTATAAAATACTGTAGTTTACTACAGTGCCTTTTAATTAAAGTGTGTAAAGAAACATGTTTGAATAAATAAAACATCAAAAAGCTACAACTGATGTATCTGTACTATGTGTTTTCAAGAAGTGATTGCTAATGTTTAAATTATTTAATTGTGCAGAATAAATAACATGTTTTTTAACTACTTTTACTAGTTTTAGTTTAATCTGCAAACCTCCCACTGGAACACATTACTTCTCTGCAGAGAGGGAGAGACGGAGTATTTACTACAATAACATGTTTGATGCTGCAGAATAACACGCTGTTCCTGTGGCTACAAGGACTTTTGTTGCACATTTTTACTTAAACTTGTATTTTATGCTAATATGGTGCAATTGTCATGAAAACCTAATTTACCCCTGGGATAAAAAGAGAATTGTAATTGATTGAATAACTCTTGAGGATAACTGATACTTTTAACACTTGTAGGTGAAAAACATTTGGAGGATATAGTGAGTCCACATGTCAATAGGGTTGTTGGTAGAGTTACAGAGCCACAGCTCAATTGAGCCTTCTATTCCCATAGCACTCAGTAGCAATGATTTTATGTGCTTTTTTTAACGATAAAATTGTTACTATTAGAAACAAAATCAATGACCTCTTGCCTTTGACCAGTATAGTGTTATCAACAGCTCCTGGAAATGTAAGCTCTAATATTACACTAGATAGTAAACTAGAATGCTTTTCAACCATAAACCTTGAACAATTAAATTCAATGATTCTTTCTTCTAATCTAAACCATCAACGTGTATCTTAGACCCGATTCCAACTAAGCTGTTGAAGGAAGTTTTTCCATTAATTAGCACTTCTTTATTAAATATTATGAATATGTCTTTATTATCAGGCTATGTTCCACAATCATTTAAAGTTGCAGTAATAAAACTTCTTCTTAAAAAGCACAACCTCGATCCAGAGGTTTTAGCCAACTATAGACCTATTTCTAATCTCCCATTCCTCTCAAAAATTCTTGAGAAAGCGGTCGCAAAACAGTTGTGGGATTACTTAAAAAACAATGATTTATTTGAAGATTTTCAGTCTGGCTTTAGAACACATCATTGCACAGAGACAGCTCTGGTTAAAGTCACAAATGACCTTCTAATAGCGTCTGACAAGGGACTTGTCTCTATTCTTGTTTTGCTCGATCTCAGTGCTGCATTTGATACTATCGACCATGATATCCTATTGCAAAGACTAGAGCACTTAGTTGGCATTAAGGGAACTGCTTTAGGCTGGTTTAGGTCCTATCTATCTGAACGCTCTCAGTTTGTACGTGTCAACGATGAATCTTCCATTTAAACCAAAGTTAGCCATGGAGTGCCACAGGGCTCAGTGCTTGGACCTATTTTGTTCACACTATACAGTATATGCTTCCGCTAGGCAATATTATAAGGAATCGTTCTGTAAATTTCCACTGTTATGCGTATGATACTCAACTATATTTATCCATCAAGCCTGATGAAACCAATCACCTAAATAAAATGCAAGACTGCCTCAAGGACTTAAAAACGTGGATGACCTTAAACTTTTTGATGTTAAACACGACCAAAACTGAAGTTATTGTACTCGGCCCAAAGAATCTACGAAACAAACTATCTAAAGATATACTAGTTATGGATGGCATTAATTTGGCCTCCAGTGAGACAGTAAGGAATCTTGGTGTTATATTTGATCAGGATTTATCCTTTAACGCCCACATAAAATCAATCTCAAGGACCGCCTACTTCCATCTACGCAACATTGCCAAAGGCATATCTTGCCTCAAAACGATGCAGAGAAACTAGTCCATGCATTTGTTACTTCTAGGCTGGATTATTGTAACTCTTTATTATCAGGGTTTACCAAGAAGTCAGTTAAATCGCTTCAGCTGATTCAAAATGCTGCAGCTCGTGTACTAACTAGAGTTAGGAAAAGGGACCACATTACTCCTGTTCTGACTGCCTTACACTGGCTCCCTATAGAACACAGGATATCATTTAAAATTATTCTTCTCGCCTACAAATCCCTTAATGGGCAGGCACCATTTTACACCATTTTTACATTTATTTACGTATTTAATCATAGATTTTCGCTTGTAAGGAGTAGAAATATGATTCAGATATCTGCGGAATCGCTAGAATCGTAGCTTTTCAAGAGTATCTCCTGTGAGACTGTACCCAGGGCACAACAGCCAATATTGCCGCTCAAAGCAGCTTGATTACACTGTGATTGGTGGATTTGTGTGTCAGTCAAGGACATCTCGGGCAGCCATGTCGGTCTGAAATGACCAATGGACAATCGAGAAATCTAAGGACCTACCCACCAATACAAAAACATATAACAGGTGTCTCCCATCAGTTTCAGTCTTTTAGTCTGTGAAGAAGATAGAGAAAATGGCTCGAAGGAACTTTACCGTTGCGGACGCGCTGGATTTTATTTTCGCGAGCTTCATCAGAACCTGAAGGCTTCGACTCTTCTGAAGAAGAATAATACAGGGACAGCAGGGATCCATTTGAGGATGGGTAAGAGTAAATATAACTTGTAGTGCATTTGCCATTCTTTCACACACACATACGGGTTTTGGGCCGAGGGCGACACCGTACTTCCGGTATCAACCATTTCACGCGAGGTGCATACAGAATATCATAGTCTATTCCTTAATCAATATAGTCAACTCTAAAATACCACATATATCCATTGGCAGGATAATATTATTGTGACAAGTGGGGTATTCACCTGGTGTTTCCAGAAGATAGACGTAGATGCTGCCAAAATCGACCGAAGGCCACTTTTGAGGGTCGTAATTCCATACATTGTACATCCAACAACCCACACAGCTCTAGTTTACGCTGGTAACGACCTAGAGCACACCCCTCAAGTCCAGAGATGTAATCCGAAGACATGCAGCGATTTCTTCGGTCGTTAATTCAGAAAAAAACCTAGTGCGCTCTGCCTGGCTACATTAGCTAGCTGTTTATATTAGCATCGCCAGGATTTTTGCACCTCCAGAAAAATGGCGTCTTTATAAAAAAATATATGGCGCGCGTTGCATTGTGGGTAGCTGTGACGTCACTGTGTGTGAAAGAATTTTGTGAGGAGTACCGCGAAAATGAACAATGGATTTATCAACCTTTTTATTTTCCCCTCATGAACTTTTTCTCGGGACAAAATAGACTCTTGATTAGTAAACGTTTACTCTGTGTAAATGTTATTTATGTGTAAACGTTATTTTGGCATGTATAAGTAAGGTTACATGTGTAGATGAATACAAATAATCCTTTATTCGTCCCACAACGGAGACATTTATAGACATGTATTTTATTTGATCATACTGTTCTGTACAGATGAGACTTTATCATAGACTTATTTACATGTGTGCCTGTGATTATTTTATCATACTGTTCTGTACAGATGAGACTTTATCATAGACTTATTTACATGTGTGTCTGTGATTATTTTACCATACTGTTCTGTACAGACAGGGTCGGCTCCAGAACAAATCGAATGGGGGGGCAAGCATTTACCAAGGGGGGGGCACACACTGCCGTCAACAACCAACACACAAACACCAACGCAACTTCAATTTTAAAAAACATGCTCTAAAGTGTCTTTCACACACATTGCAGGGGTGTAGTGCTATTTTATAGCGCACCTATGACTTGTGCATACATGCACGGTTGTGGCACAACCACCAAAACAGAAACATATAAGGACATAGGCCACCATATAAAAGTGTGCAAATGTATTTAGTATCCTATCCATGTGAACATGTTTTAGGTGGGGGTGGACCTAACCTCCTCTAGGAGGGTCTGGGGGCATGCTCCCCCGGGAAGATTATTTTTAAAATCCATCCATCCATCCATCTTCTCCCGCTTATCCGTGGTCGGGTCGCGGGGGTAGCAGTTCCAGCAGAGAGCCCCAAACTTTCTTTTCCCTGGCGACATCAACCAGCTCTGACTGGGGGATCCCAAGGCGCTCCCAGGCCAGCGAAGAGATATAATCCCTCCACCTGGTCCTAGGTCTACCCCTTGGTCTCTTCCCAGCTGGACGTGCCTGGAACACCTCCCTAGGGAGGCGCCCAGGTGGCATCCTAACTAGGTGCCCGAACCACCTCAACTGGCTCCTTTCGACACGAAGGAGGAGCGGTTCAACTCCGAGTCCCTCCCTGATGACTGAACTTCTCACCTTATCCCTAAAGGAGACACCAGCCACCCTGCGGAGAAAACCCATCTCGGCCGCTTGTATCCGCGATCTCGTTCTTTCGGTCATGACCCATCCTTCATGACCATAGGTGAGGGTAGGAACGAAAATGGCCCGGTAGACAGAGAGCTTTGCCTTCTGGCTCAGCTCCCTTTTCGTCACAACGGTGCGGTAAAGCGACTGCAGTACCGCTCCCGCTGCTCCGATTCTCCGGCCCATCTCACGCTCCATTGTTCCCTCACTCGAGAACAAGACCCCGAGATACTTGAACTCCTTCACTTGGGGTAAGGACTCATTCCCTACTTGGAGTGGACAGTCCATCGGTTTCCTGCTGAGAACCATGGCCTCAGATTTGGAGGTGCTGATCCTCATCCCAGCCGCTTCACACTCGGTTGCGAACCGATCCAGTGAGTGCTGAATATTTTTTAAATATTGAAGTTAAATGCATCAATCTGGTGCACTTTGAGAGCAAAATGAAGAGATCTATGGATAGCCTACATCTCTCAGCATCCATATGAAACACAACTGTACACAAATGTACTTTTTCTTTATGGATATTTTACTAATCACTCCCCTTTTAAACTATATTCTTGTGTTACTGTCCTATAGTATTTCATACCCGTTTTTCATTTATTCTCTTATTCTTTAATAACTATAATGATCATATAAAGGTATTCCTCGCAAATACTTGTTTACATAAATGGTGACCAAACCGTTTGAGACCCACTGAGATAACCTACACTAAAGTTAACTATCTAAACACTGAGAGAGTCCTTACCTCACTGAGCTGAGGTTATACGATCCTCACAGTCTGACAGGAGAGGACTCTCCTCCACCTTGGTGTAGAAACAGCTCTTTATATCCGTTAGCATAGCTAGCTAACCAGATGCTAACAACAACATTCCACGTTACCACTCGCGCACTCACAAAATGCGCTCGTGCCACACACACACAGAGCCGAGCTTGAATGAAACACAGAGACCCAGAAGTAGGCTACTTGTACTGTAGGCCTACTATATCATATTATTTTCGATGGCTTTACTGTATAATCAGTTTAACAGATGAACAGATCGCCACTGGGCTTTCATCTAAACATACAGCCACGTAATGATAACAAAACAAAGGTCGGGGGTCATTGGTCAAGCAACACACCAACCAGAGAGCAGCAGTGAGCACACCTCAGGCTGTGTTTTATATTTGTATTCTTTATTTCTGATGTATTTCACACAAAAAACCTTTAGTGGAAACGTTTTCACTGATATGATTTTTTTTTTTAAAACCGGCAAAGTGGCAAGGCTTGCCCACCCTGCTTTGGGGGGGCACAGTGACTCATTTGGGGGGGCATGGCCCGCGAATGACCTCCCATGACGCCGACCCTGTGTACAGATGAGACTGTCATATACTTATTTACATGTGCATTTGCCATTTTGTGGGGAGGAGCACGAAAATGAACAATAGATTCATCAGCCATTTATTTTTTTCGTCATGAATTTTATCTTTGGACAAAATAGACTCTTGATTAGTAAACGTTTACTCTGTGTAAACTTTATTGATGTGTAAACGTTATTTTGGTGTGTATAAGTAAGATTACATGTGTAGATGCATGAGATAATCCTTTATTTGTCCCACAACGGAGACATTTAATTTATTTATATGTGTGCCTGCTATTTGTGGGGAGTGCTATGTAGTAATGGGGAGTACAATACGTGTGTGTGTGTGTGTGTGTGTGTGTGTGTGTGTGTGTGTGTGTGTGTGTGTGTGTGTGTGTGTGTGTGTGTGTGTGTGTGTGTGTGTGTGTGTGTGTGTGTGTGTGTGTGTGTGTGTGTGTGTGTGTGTGTGTGTGTGTGTGTGTGTGTGTGTGTGTGTGTGTGTGTGTGTGTGTGTGTGGTGTGTGTGTGTGTGTGTGTGTGTGTGTGTGTGTGTGTGTGTGTGTGTGTGTGTGTGTGTGTGTGTGTGTGTGTGTGTGTGTGTGTGTGTGTGTGTGTGTGTGTGTGTGTGTGTGTGTGTGTGTGTGTGGAACTTCGTAATCATTATTGTCCCACAATTTGTATTTGTTTTACAGAGAGGTTTCACAGCTGCCTGGGCCTAGCGGCCCACAGATGACATTTATCCAGGAGCCTCCAGAGCCTGCCACCATGTTGAGATCTACCGTGGATCAAGGGCCTTCACCACTGCCATCCCCACCAAGGACTAGCGGACCAGCATCACGACAGCTGCCTCCATCTCTGCCTGCGACGAGGTCAAGATACACCTCAGCTCCACCACAGCCACAGCCATCACCATCAACCCGGACAGCAAAGAGGTCTCGTAGAGCACACGTACCTCCCACACAGCCACCAGCTGCCCATGCACCATCACCCCCACCTGCACAGCAGCCAGCTCCACTGTCTTGGAAGACAGGCGAAGACCCTGACACTGCTCCCCCTGTCTCCAGGTTTCAACCTGCTCGCACACCCGGGCCATAGCTCAGCTCAACAGTATCAAACAAACCCCTTGACCTGTTCAAGCTGTTCTTCAGTGCACTAACAGTACAGACACTCTGTACCAACACAAACAAGCGGGCTGCACAGGAGATGGGAAAGGGTAATACCTACAAATGGACTGACTTGACTGTAGAGGATTTCTATAAATACATGGGGCTGCTTCTATACATGGCCCTGCTGAAACTGGACAATGTATTGGACTACTGCAGGAAGGATCATTTTGTCAGTGTATAATGAATAGTTGGTTGAAGGAAAAAAAGTTCTGATGTTCAATATTGTAAATAGTGAGATTTTGCAGTTATATTTATATACATTATTGGTATTATAATAAATTGTGGGTTGAAAAAAAAAGTTCTAATGCTCAATTCTTTTTTTTTTTACACATCACATGAACCTTGGTATGTAATATGAAGTCATTATTCAGTCCTGATATATCTCAGTCCCTGCTGTGGGGAAAGTAGAGTGATTGACAGCTGTTTTACTCAGAATTCGAATTTATAAAATTGAATGAATAACACATTTATATACAGTGTAATTCAAATATTTTACTACTTTTGTAATCCTAAGACTTTGGTAACCAAATCTAAAACACCAAAACAATTCGATCACATGAGTAAATTTGTGTTTTCACAAGAGCTTTGAAGATTTTCCGAAAATTGGATGTCAAATTTTAAGCTTTTGAGCTACTTATCTCATCAAACAGTGCTCTAAGTCGAGTAATTTGCATATATAGCAATACTAGAGATTGTCCTGAACATTTTGATATGTAACACATGGGTGCCATGTTAGAAGAAATACATTTAAAAGGTGATTTAAGAAAACATCTAAAAATCGAGAAAATACCCTTAGACTCCAGAGAGTTAAAGAACTCATTATACCCTACTAGGCCATAAGGTGAACCCTGTTATCGTTTCATCCCGCTCCACAGAAGTGGAACTACACAATCTTTAGTTCATAAAAAAGAACGAGTCATGCTTATCCACCAAAAAAAAGTGTCGCTAAAATTCCTGTCAATTCTTCTAGGCCAGTGCTTCTCAACGTGTGGTCCGCGGACCACTGGTGGTCCGTGAGCGCCCCCTAGTGGTCCGTGAGTATATTGGTAACATTTCACATTTGAAATACATAAATAAATTTAAGTTTTCCGCACTCTCGCGGGAATATCTCCGCAATGGAGTGAGTTTAAGTTTCACTTTCGATTGCATGATATAGCCCAGATAAACACCATCATCACACATGTTGCCACTTGTTTGTACCATTTTCAGGCGATTTGTAAAAAACGATGTGTTTTTGGATATTTGTGGAGTTAGGTGGTCCGCGAGTGTTTTTTTATTGGTTAAGTGGTCCTTGGTATGAAAAAGTTTGAGAAACACTGTTCTAGGCATTGGTTGAACTAGTCCCTTCAAAGCGTAATAATATCTTGGTCAAAAGTAGTGCCACGGTCCGTCACGTGATCGTGCTACACCAATTGGGTAGCTGCATATACCGGTATCAACAAACAGATTTGGAAAAAATGGCGACCGCCATGGTTTCATCGAGTAGCGGGGACGAGGAAAACGCACCAGAAAGTCTCAAAAAGTCAAAATTATCAACACACAAACATTGTTACATGCATATTACGTCTGTGAAGCACGAAAAGGTTGATTATTTTACCAATACAAGATGGAATACGTACAGGACAAGCTTACAACGGTGGCATTGATTTTGAAGTTACAAATACAATATTATCATATTACAATAATAATAATAATATAATATATATATATATATATATTATATATATCTATAATAATAATATATATCTATAATAATAATAATCTATATCCATAATAATATATATATCTATAATAATAATCTATATATATCTATAATAATAATCTATATATATCTATAATAATCTATAATAATAATAATAATAATAATGCAATTCATCAAATTATTATATGATGAATGAGTAAATAAATGAATCAATGGTCATTGGTATAAGTACTGCATTTTATTGATCTAAATTACTTAACGTAACAAGTTAACCTTCTTGGACGCAGCTATGTATGAAATCAAGTCATGTTTATTGTAAGAGTGCATTTAACGTGTACAGGGTAACAATAGGCTTGTTTGAGACACATTGCGGCTCGCCTCGAAAGTAGACGAGAGTAGCCGGGGGAGGTGTCAAAAAGCTCGCCTGAAGTCGGACAGCTCGGAGTCCATGCTCGGAGTCGGCTTCGTCTTCTTCTTCTTCTCTCGGTTTTTTGGCGGATTGCAAACAACTTTAAGGTGCATACCGCCACCTCCGGAGTCGGCTTGACTCGGTTTGCATTTATAAAGAATGCACACATGTGTTTAATCGTTAATGTCAGATATGTACTAAGTAAATACATTTGTTCCTGCTCAAGATTAGATTCAACTTTATTGTTATTGCACATATTACAGGTACTGAGACAACGAAATGCAGTTTAGCTTCTAACCAGGTGCAACAAGCAGTAAAGTGAAAAGTAATGTACAAAATCTACAGAATAAAATATAGAATGAATTGAATGATGAATAAACAGTGAGGGGTATGAATACACTAGATATACACAGCAGCCTGTGAGCAGTATGAACAGTGTGTATGAATATGCTAAGATATATAAAGTATGAAAACGGTAAGCAGTGCAAGTATAGTATAACATATATAGATATTAATTTCATGATGATACATATTGTGGAACAATGATGAATAATGTGAATGGATGTGGCGACGTAAAACTGACACAAAACAACAACAAACTGTTGCCGAGCCAATTGGAGAGTTTCATCAGCAGCACGTGGTAAAAACCACCAATGAGCGCTCAGCTCGAGATACCAGCGAGCCGTTTCCCATCAAGCATTTCGCTTCCGCAGCCCGTGGAGAGCAACTGCGCCAACTCGCCTCGCCTCGCTCTCAAGGCTGCGGGCGTCTTTGTCCCGCGAAATGTCAAAGTCTCATGTGGGCGGGCCTCCAGAGCAAGTCGGACAAAATTACTAACCATCATGCAACGCACTAGCAAGACGTTGATCGCAACTGCGCAGGTCTGCGCAGGTCTTGCTTGTCTCAAACAAGCCTAATAACAACAGACAGACAGACAAAAAGTCCTCAGTCTAATGGAATAATCCACGAGCTCAGCCAATGAACCTAGCGATGCGAACATGGTAGTCCAGGAATGTTGTTGTAGCTGGAGTTGGCTGATAAACGCACTAGCCAATGTTGATTCGATGGTTAACTCTGTTCCCAGATAGTAAAACCTCTCACAAATACCGCGTATATAACGCAAATACCTCGGACTTAGTGATGTATTAAGACATATGACAAAACATGACATAAAACAAGCATACAGCACTGTTTAGAATCCATTTGGTCTGGTTTAGCGTAACCATGTAGGCGGCCATCTTTCACTTCTGTTGACAATATGCAGCTACCCAATTGGTGTAGCACGATCACGTGACAAACCGTGGCACTACTTTTGACCAAGATATTATTACGCTTTGAAGGGACTAGTTCAGCCAATAATTACGTGCCTAGAAGAATTGACAGGAATTTTAGCGACAAACTTTTCTTTGGTGGATAAGCATGACTCGTTCTTTTTTATGAACTAAAGATTATGTAGTTCCACTTCTGTGGAGCGGGATTTCTTTTCTAAAGGACTTTTCGAGGTTCACCTTGCGGCCTATACTGTCCTACTAGGGCATTGCGTTCCAAGAATGCACGGTTGTTGGTTGTTCCTAGAGTCTCTAAAAGTACAATGGGAGCCAGAGCCTTTTCTTATCAAGCTCCACATTTGTGGAATCAGCTTCCAGTTTGTGTTCGGGCGGCAGACTGCCTATCCGTTTTTAAGAGTACGCTTAAGACCTTCCTTTTTGATAAAGCTTATAGTGATAAAATAAAATAATCTAATAAGAGTGCATTGACGTAGATACGTTGTGCCTCTTCACCTATACATTTTAGTTCTTACTCTTTCACTTAAATCCTAAAAACTTAGATCTTATATTTAAAACTTTATCCAAAACCTTTCCCCTCTCTGACCTCGAGGTTCTATTAGAGGGTAACAGGTTGCAGAGAAGGCCTAGCCCGGCCGGGGATTGTGGAACGTAGCCACAGACCTACTCCTTACCTCTAACCAATTCAGGTTCCAGTGGGGACCTTTCTCCCTGCGTGTGCCTCTCCATCTCTGTTTCCTACTTCTTACTTGCTACCCTTTTCCCTCAACCTATCCTAAGGGAGTGCATGCAGGGGCGGATCTACGGGGGGGGGGCAAGGGGGGGCAGCTGCCCCCCCCCACTGTAGAGCCTTGCCCCCCCAGTTGCCCCCCTAACTTTTGTTTCCCTAAAACTGTACCAAAACAAACCTACACTATTTCCACAAGCTTCTCAAGCAACGAAACAAGCATTACATTAGTTACAAGTGAATCATTTTAAATATCATTTTAGGCCCGTTAAAAACGCAGCTACGGCCCTGCATTAAACTGCGGAGCGGCGTTCACACATATGGAGGACGGAACATGACTTAAGTATAAATAAATAATTGTATGAAGAAATACAGGAATAAATAAATAAATACGTAAATAAATAAATAAATACAGGAATAAATAAATACAGGAATAAATAAATGACGAAATAAATACAGAAATAAATAAATGTTGAAATGAATACACAAATAAATAAATAAAAGAATAAATGCATAAATAAATATGGAAATAAATACATCAATGTATAAATAAATAAATAAAAGTCGAAAATAAAACAGAACACACGTTATTATATATCTTTCATTTATTTCTACATTTACGCGACATACATTTATTTATTTATGTATTTATGTGTCCGTATGCTAATGAGGTGGGCAGTCCTAACCTCAGTCTGAAGCAGGATTGGTTACAGGAGTGTGTGATCATTTCTGGCAGAGGGCTCTACTACTAACGCCTGGATAACCGCGCTGATTCGAATGCAGGAGCTTTACTGTTTAGCCCTTATCTTTATACATCCATGGTTTATCCACAGTTGTAAGGTTTATTTATGGATATTGATTTAAGAGCCATTGGAGATCATTTACGATCATTAGCGGACCATTTAGAGAATGGAGAACCAAAAGACTATGTCCAGTTTCGTGTGGAACGATGTATAGAGGACTTGGCTCAGCTCGACATGATGTGACTTGCCACAAATCTATTGCTTCTGCCTGGCTCCAACAATTGGCGAATCCTGCTTCAGACTGAGGTTAGGACCGCCCACCTCATTAGCATACGGACACATAAATACATAAATAAATAAATGTATGTCGCGTAAATGTAGAAATAAATGAAAGATATATAATAACGTGTGTTCTGTTTTATTTTCGACTTTTATTTATTTATTTGTACATTGATGTATTTATTTCCATATTTATTTATGCATTTATTTATGCATTTATTCTTTTATTTATTTATTTGTGTATTCATTTCAACATTTATTTATTTCTGTATTTATTTCGTCATTTATTTATTCCTGTATTTATTTATTCCTGTATTTATTTATTTATTTACGTATTTATTTATTTATTCCTGTATTTCTTCATACATTTATTTATTTATACTTAAGTCATGTTCCGTCCTCCATACACACAGACCGCGGCTCACACAGCTGCAGAGAGGGAACGAGCTGTCCCAGCACCTATGGATCAGCTTCCCCTGGGAGCATTTCCCCTTCCACTAGTTTTGTTTTTACTAAGGACGAGAGCTTGAAACTAAATATTAATAAAACGCTGCCGTTTGAATCGATAGCGTTTAACAGATGGGCGCTATTTGGGGCGTTACGTTACAAAATACTACGCAGACAGCGTTAGCTGGGAAATCGATCACTTTGCTAAACTATGCGGTAGCCTACTATTAAATCCACGTAAACTACACATCACAGCAATGAGGCCAGATCAATGAAACCAGGATACATCCTTTACCGTAAAAACTGGATCTAAACACAGCTGCCTGTGTGTGTTTGATAAATACTTTCTGATGATATGCTACATATTAGCTAGTCTACATGGTCCTAACGTGTAAAGTTATACAAGCATTTGTACCAGTGCTTTTCACAAGTAGACTCTTGCAGGCCAGAGTATAGGAGTGATTCAACAACAACAAAAATACATATCTGAGAAGAGATCAGGACGAACAGAAAGAGGAAAAGGAAAAGAGAGTTCACTGAAGAGACCAGGAGGATCAGAGCAGGAGGAAGAGGAGGAGATGAAGAGACCAAGAGGGTCAGAGCAGGAGGAAGAGGAGGAGATGAAGACATTAGTGAAGAAGAAGAAATATATGTGAGGAATAAAGATGAAGTGTCAGAAAGAGGGACAGAGGCAGGGATCAGGAGGCACAGGAGACTCCAGCTGGACCACATGGTATGTTCTTATTCTCCTTACATGTTCCATTACAGCAGCACAATCTAGCAGCTCTTAGTATTGACACATATTGATTGAAATGTGTTGCTGCACAAGTCACCTTTAGCTCTCTGAAGAGATGGGTGATGTCATTTGTGTACTTAATTATAAGTACTTACAGTATGCAGAATTAGAGTATTCTCTGAATCGGGTGCCTTTTGGGTCTTTATATCTTTGAAAAATGAAACCAAAATGTTTGGTCAACATCTGGTAGTGGACTACTTACATTTTCCCACCTCAGGCACAAAATATAAATAATTACTAGGAATTTACTTGAAAAAATTTAACAGGGTTGAAGTTTTTGACAAAAAGTAGGCATGATACTGTACCTTGTTTAGCTAAGATATGGCACCACATGGAAATCAAGGACATTACAAAATTGTAATATTTTGCAAAACTATTGTTTATTTTGTAATAAACAATTATTTACTATTATTAATTCATATAACAGAGTTTAAATGTTGAGCTTGTCAATCTTAATCTGAAAATACAAAAACTGAAATATAGGTAAGAGAAGAAACTGACACTTTTGTGATGTAATTCCCTCAATGCAGATCACACATGGACTGATCCATTATTTTAATAGGAGGGTAAATGGTATGGCGTGACGGGGTTGAAACAAACTGAGGGACGTGTGTCAATATTGCAATTTCATAGATAATTCAAGTATTTTTTCAGAATTTATTTTTGATCAGTTAAAGTTGACAAGCATATGATTATATTAGCAGCAACATTTTGGAATAATTGGCCATTTTGATTTGTTTAATATTAAATTAATATGTAATAATGCTTAGTGAGCACATGCAAATATGTCTGTCTAATACTAAGACAACCAATTTTTTAAAAACAAAATATATATTTAATTTTACATTGTAATGCAAACAACCTGTTCCATTAATTAATTGCTTTAAAATACATTTTGTAGTTTACTTTCATTTAAAATTATTGAAGTAAGCTTGGGGGACTCAAAGGGCACCCGATTGTTTGTCTGAACACCTTGTTTCTCTTGTGCATTAAGAACACTTGTGTTAGGGCATGAATTAACAATAAATAGGTTATATACAGTGTAAAATACCACTTACTGTCCGCCCTCCCATGCCACCCTGGCATGACCTCTTGCCCCCCCTTTGCCACCCCATGTAAAATGTTCTAGAACCGCCACTGAGTGCATGTATGCAGACACGTTAGTTTAGCTGCTATAGGCTTGGACTGTTGGGGGGGGGGCACCTTACTCCGTCTTTCTGTCTGTTTGTACCTGTGTACTCTCATGTTCCGATTAACCCAGCTTCCCCCAAATCTCTTTTTTGTGTCCATATCTACGCCGGGATCCTGAGTCGAGGCTAATCCTGTTGCTGTGGTCGTGTCTTCCTGGATCCTCTATCCTGAGCACTGGATCTAAGTCCTGGACTTCGAGTCGTGGCTGAACCTGTCTCTGTGGTCCTGCCTGACTCTCACCATACTACTTCCCTGATGGCTCCCACAAGATTGCTGACATCCTCGTGGATTCATCTTCTTATTATAGACACATGCATTTCCAAACATTTGGTCTACCTACAGTATGTTGTAAATGTATTATCTTTTCGATTTACACAGGGCATCTATTGCACGTCTGTCTGTCCTGGGAGAGGGATCCCTCCTCTGTTGCTCTCCCTGAGGTTTCTCCCATTTTTCCCTTTAAACTGTGGGTTTTCTCTGGAAGTTTTTCCTTGTACGATGTGAGGGTCAAAGGACAGAGGGTGTCGTATTGTCATACTGATATTCTGTGCAAACTGTGAAGACCACTGAGACAAATGTAACATTTGTGATATTGGGCGATATAAATAAACATTGATTGATTGTCTAAAAAACATAGTTTGCTTTTCAAACCATACAATTTATGTTTGATTACTGTAAATGGCCTCAATTCATACAGACGTTTTCTATGCTGGGTTTTACAAATGCATAACATTAAGCTTATTGTGTAGTGATAGGCTAAATTATTGGAAGTGTTTTTACATTTCCCATTAATTAGAAACTACAACCATGTTTTGTTTTAAAACCATCAATGAATATTGAATAGTTTTGTAACTTTAACATTGTTTTGTTACCATGGAAACGAGTCGGAGAAGGACCCCGGGAGCTCGTAAAACGTTTGAACATTAACAAACCAACGACAGAAGCAGGAGGAAGAGAGTCAGATCTGGAAACATTTGTAATCTACTCCGCCGTGAGAACTGTAAAACCAACAAAGAGTCATGACCTCCAGGAGCGTCCGTAAGAAGCAGCCTTCACGGTGAGTGTGTGTGTGTTGTTGGCGTTGTGCTTTGCCTGCGTGTTACAGAGGTGGGAGAAGTACTCAGATCTGGTATTTGAGTAAAAGTAGAAGAACCAGAGTGTAGTAAAAGTCCTGCATCAACATGTTATCCAAGTAAAAATACAAAAAAGCATGTTCTCAAAGCTGGTGCTTCTGCACAAAACATAGTGCGAGGTGGTTGCTATGCAACAACACTAACAGCTAGCGAACATATTAGACAGAGCGTTGATCGATTATTTGGCTATTTATTTACATTCATTTGTATGTTGCCATTTATTTTTGCACCCACTGAAAAACTGTCCAGCATCAGTAGAATGGCTTACGAGGTTACTTGTATAGGTTGAGGTTGTTCTAGGGCTGTTGCGTGGCGAGAATATTGCTCCACTTTCTCCGGTCCCCGAGATTCGGCTTCCAGTAGATCTGGAGAGAGCTTTCGCACAGGTGGCCACTAACGGTCATAATTTCTCTGTTTTGTTTCAAGACCCGTACCGCATCAGAAAGCTTTTGAATGGTGGTAGTGTTTTGTATACAGTTGAGTTTTTCTGTATTGTTGTGAAAAGTAACTACAATTCTACCCGTGGTATATGCTCAGTATATCACGGCTAAGAACCAATCAGATTGCTTGATTTGACTTGTCCGTTTTATAATGCAGGGTAGTTTGTGAATTTACTCCAGGTGTGATTTAAGTCTTGTTGATTATATCTCACATTATTCATCCAAATCTGCAAAGTAACTAAAGGTATTAAATAGATACATGTAGTGGAGTAAAAGTACACGATTTAGGCTACTTCTGAATTGGGGTAAAACGTAGCAAAACATTTATATACTCAAGAAAAGTACAAGTAGCCTACCTCAAAATTGTACTTGTGTGTTAACCATACTGTATGAATACAGGCGTGTGGAGGGGAGCGCTGAGCGGGCAGCAGCCCACAGGAGCTCTTCCCACTTCGATCTGCTAAAAAAACGCAGGGAACTCCAAGACCTGGACAACGAGAACCAGGAGATGCAAGAAGTAGGTTAACAGGAACTAACGATAGCCTACTTACAATAATTTATACACACACCTTCTTAAATATCCAAAACCTTTTCGTGGCATTTTATTTGTATTAAAAAAAACAACAACATATGATCAACATGTGTTGATCATTGCCTATAATCTGCACACGATTAGTTGGATCATTATTGAGATTAGGATTATTCTTTTTTTTTAATAAATGACAAAACATTTTTATTGCACTTTGAAACTTCAGTGTTACTTTTTTTTAAATCAAAACCACTATATCGCATTTTCTTTTGTGTTTCTACTGTATCCACTAAAATATATCCATATTTCTAACCACATACAATATATGATCTTTCAATAATATTAATTTACATTTTCGTAAATATTTAAATAGTTTAGACCCTGAGCTCTGGGAAGTATCCACCAGTATTTGTAATTGTGATTCGTGCTAGTCAGTTTTCTCCAGGTATCTGCTTAACCCAGAGTGACATCCATCTAAATCCATATATAATTCCTTCATTAATAGCTCATCGTGTCAAATGCTATTATTAACAAATCGAACAGTTACCAAGTGTTGATGTTTCCCACGCAGTTCAACTTTCTGACTTAATGCTCACTGTCCTGACTTACCATCATAAATGTTCCCAAGTCATGTTTGCCTACTATGTGTGTCTCATTATAGGAACTGGAGAATTTGCAACAGCGTGAAGATGAGTTGCAGGAGAAGATTAAGAAAGCTAACAAAATGAACCTCAGCTATGAGAAGATTCTCAGGGTACAGTGAAGGACCATTTCACACACAATTCCTGTATGAAACTGTTTTAACGTTATTGGGTTCACTCTAAACTAAATCTCTCCATCTCCCTCCCTGCAGGACCAGGCTACTGAATGTTCAGAGGGAGCAGAGAGGGAGAGGAAAGAGGTTTTTCATCTGGATGCAGAGCATGAGAGGCTGGTGGTGGAGTTAGCTGAAGAGCTGCAGAGCAAACAGGAGCGAGAGCGCCAGCTAGTGAAACTCAGACCGTACGCTGTGAGCTTCGAGCGGGCGGCCAAGTTGACCAAGGTACTGCAAGGGATTCTTTTAGAAGCTAGAGAGTCTAATTTAAACATGTTTATTCTACAGGAATAGTCTGTGTGTGTAATCATAACAATTACTTTTATAATTGTTTTGATCTTTCTAAATCTTGTCTCTTGATGATGTCCTCAACGTATTCACACACAATTATTATATGGCATTGTTGTGTGGAAAAGCCTTTCTGTCTCATTCTTCCTCCAGGTTTATGCTTTATTTAAAACAAAATCATGTATATGATGTTTGCAGGTGTGGTCCATAAAGTGTTTTGATTAGATAATGAATTTGAATTTTGGAGTTACATTGTGTGTTTCTATGTGTGTGTGTTACAGTTTAAGGACGCAAAGAGCCTCGCAGATCACATGGAGAACCTTCTCCGAATTCGAGAGAGTCTCCTTCAGCAGGACCTGAAGAAGCGTGAGAAGTATGACGAGCTGAGGAGAACCCTGCAGTCAAATCAAGAACAGCATCGCCTCATGCGTCTGCAGAAGAACTACGAGCTGTCCCAGATGGAGGTGGAGCATGAGAAAGCGCGCTCTGAAGTTCTGGAATGGGTACGAGAGCTGACCCCGGGTCAAAGTCCGGCATCAGAGCTAACACCAAATCAAATGATGATCTTCTGAGTGAAATGAAGTTGTCCCTGTCCCAACACAGGAGAGGAAGTGGAACCAGATTCAGGAAACCGCATCAAAGAAAACACTTCTCCTGGGACAAATCAAGATGGCGACACTCAACCTCTACGAAATGACGTGTCAAGACGAAAAAGCAGATGAAGCGGTTGATATAAACGACACAGAGAAACAGCTGGACCAGGTGTGTACCCCAACACAGCAGAGGTGGAGGTAAAAAGCAGACAGAAAAATATACACTTGTAATTTTTTTATTGTCTCCTCAGGTTAAGACGTTCATTCAAGACAGCGACGACATGGTCAAACAATATCAGACTTCTTCACAGAGACAAGATGGAAAGAAAAGAGACCAAAAGAGCTTTCCAAGTCACCGTAAAAAAAAGGCTTCAAAGTAACCTTTTACTATGAGTCTCATTTGCTGAGATGGAACTAAATAATTAAAGTGTGTTTATCTAATGTTAAACTCTGTGAGTTTCATTAACTGTGAACTTGTAGACACTGAACTTCAATAAACCTGAACACTGAGTGCAATCAACTATTGTCCATGTATCTCATCATTGTTAGTAACATGGCTTGATTCTAAATTCTGAAATGGTTCTGATAGTGGTAGCTAAACATTTGAGGGTGACTTGTTCAGAAAGCCAGTTGCAATTTCAGATAACTTATACAGTTAGTTTGTTCCATCCTAAGCTTCTCCTCTCAGCACAATATCATGAAGACAATGAATCATCAGGATAAAGGTCCGGTACTGCCACCTCGTGTCTCCTAAAGAAAACAGCAATCTGTTGTAACTTGTTTTATTGATCAGATCTCTGAACAGCTTCTGATGGGTCTTTGTCTTTCACGGCACTTTTGACCCCTCTACAGACATACTGTCACTTAATGGTAGGAAAACAGTGAACAATAACAAAAGATTAACATTTATATATGGACATTCAATTTTATATATTGGCCTACAGTATTATCCACACAAGTGAAATGTAACTATTTACTTAAGTACCATACTTATATTGAATGTTGAGGTACAGGCATTTTATTATTTTCAATTATACATTGTTCTTCTGCTCCGCTACATCTCAGAGGCACATATTGTGCTTTTAACTCCATGATATTTTGGGATAGCTGTAGGCTAACTTTAAAGATGAAAATATGATGTTGATATATGTATGATTATGTATAAAGATGAGACTTGGTGATTTTCAGAAGCCAATCAGCTTTATGGTAAAAAGACAAAGGTTGTCTACAACATTAAAGCGATAGACCTTGATATACCTATATGATGCTCAGCGCAAGTTCTTTCAGGAAGACTGGGTATATACTTTCACTCCGCAGCTGCATATAATCAGCTCATCACGGGCGTTGTCTATAACCTATTATATTCACCTCATTCTCCAGCAGCTAATCATTGCTGCAGCCAAACTTTAAAATGGTTCTCCTCTCTCCTGCAGTCAGCTGTGATTCCAGGTTTCTCCTCCCCATCCACCTCCTTTCATCTTATCCAGTGCCAGGAGAGTTAACCCAAAGACCTCATCACACCTCCTCTTCCTCCCATCTCCTCATCAAATCCAGATCCTCAGCATCATCACCAGTGTCTAGACCCCGGAGGGGGGGGGGGGGGGTCCCTATATGCTCACGGCTGCATTTCCCCCTTCAGATATACGATTTCAGGATCGGGTTCTAATCCCCGAAGACTTAACATTTATCATATGGCATGTGTCAATAAATGTTCTTTAAACAAAATGAAGTCTCTCCTGATTGAAATATCAATAGGAATAATCCAATAATATAAAACATTGTTGGATCCTAACTTTTTTTTTTGATTCGAGTGAATCGTAGGAATTAGACAGTGAGCGGATACTAATAAAGTTTTATTCTGAAATGAATGACATGTCATGTCCTAAAGGCATTGTTGTAAAAACAGGCTGTTTTGACACCACAGTTTTCAAAATGCATTTCAGTACATCATCTTCTTTTATAGGTTTAAAAGTAGATGTCAAATCAAAAATCACACGACTTACCAGTTTTCATAGCATATATGATCATGATCAAAACAAAACTAGTACATTTTACATTATATTTTTGCTTAAAACTAATGTTGCTGCTGCTGCTGCTCACTCTGTGCCCTCTTTGTTGTCGGGGCACAGCTCTGAAACACAGGAAGACAGAAGATAAACTTTAGGATAACACAGAAATCTTGGAGAATATCTGCAGTATTTCCATTTTTCTGATTGTGTGCATTGTACCTTATCTACTCAACATTATCTGTATAAAAACACAATATTTAAATGTTACACGTGTGGCAACTTGAGTACGTTCTTGTGTCCGGTTAAGACACAGATTCAGCTTTGTTTTTATTTATTTATAACAGTCATTTTACTGAAGACTCACTGACCTGTTTTGCCGTCGTAGCTGTGGAAGTTCTCTGGGAAGCTCAGACACCCAACTTGTTTCTTGAAAATGTCAACATCTTCGGGATCAATTTTTCCGTTCCTTGCTGGAAAAAGGGGAGTTTTTTGTATTGTTTTAATGACTGACTACATTTGAAACTCAGAGATGAATTGTAAAATCTGATGAGGAACATACTGAACTGCAGGATGTATCTACCGGTGACGTCTCCATTTCGAAAGGTGTCCGTCCACAGCAGGCAGTCGGAGCAGCTCTGAAGGATATGACCTTTGTGGTCTGACAGATTTTCTTTAAAGACAGCAGAGCGACTGATTATATTTTTCGCATGAAGATTAATTTCTAATGCTCCTAATCCTGTTAATACCATGCTAGAGAAATAAGCTGCTTTACCTTATGTCAGGAGTTACTTACTGCGAAATGTGGTGGCGATGCCTGAGACTGTTGCATTCACCTCCCCTGAGATACACCGATTACTGGGAAACAAGAAGATGCTGGGCCAGAGTTTTGTTTTTTCAAAAGCTTCACGTTTAAATAGTAGCAATTGGTTCATTGTTTTATACCACATTTCATTCTGCAATGTTAAATTGATTTTTACTATTATATTTTATAAATACTGCTGCTACTAACAGCGATGTGTTCTTCTGTAAATTGAAATGATTTGTATTACTCTTGTTTTAAATACTATGTGCATGCCTTTTATCTAATATTGTCCTCTCTATCTATACCTTGCTGTAACAATGTACATTTTGTGGAATGATTAAAGGAATGTATATTGTGCTTATAATCATTAATTAAATGTATAGTATGGTATACGGGATTTGAAGGTAAAGTATTTCCATTTTGAATATTTATTGTGCTACAAATTCAATTCAAGGAGGATTCTGCCCACCATGTTTTAATGAACTAAATCTACAGACTTACAGGCAGTGATCTCCCCAACGTAACGTCACAATCTGACTGTCAGAAGTGGGAGACAGGTCGATCCAGGAGCTCTTCAGAGACTCCAGAGCCTTGTGGTAGGGCTTGGGGTCCCCGGCTCCCATCACGTATACCCATTTTCCAAAAACCTTCACATCAAAAGTCAAGATTAATGTAACAAAAACAAATCTGAGTGTGCTAATATTATAAAGTAAATCAAATAAAATCGGGACAAATAGGTAACACAGAACCTACCAGTTTGCTGTCCTCTGGTATAAAAGGCTTGACCAGGTCCTTGCAGTCGGGTGCAGATGCAGCACTGAGGGTAGAGAGAGTCAACAGAAGCACAACACGCAGAGCCATGGTCAGACGGAGAGTCAGCAGAAATACAGAAGATGTCCCTGAACCTGCAAAGGGAATCTTCTAATGCGGATTCATTTTCCCGCTGGGGTACAAAAAAGAACAAAAAAGTCGTTGTGCAACTGCGTTTAACGGGTAGGAGGTGGTTTCTGCAGACAGTAACGTTTTTTTTAATGACCATGCAGATTTCTGTTGCTCAGCATTGAATGGCCAGGCCTCTGTTTCCCGTGGCGTTGACCCTGAGTGAACTCGGGCAAGTGCCAAGACTTGTCTCTGGCTGTTGAAACATTCAGAGAGGACCTGAAGCTGCTTTTCTTCACTAGAGTGAAGGTTGTTTCCCTGTTGGTCTGAATGGACTCCTTGTGGCGACAGTTTCAAAGTTTCTCCCCCTCGCAGAGACGTTACCCGGCAACAGTCTTTGTTGAAGTTTCTGGGAACAGCGGGGCGTTTGAGAAAAGCTGAAGTAGTCTTGATGAAGTGATTCATCTTGAAACATGGGCCTGCTAACTTCTTGTGTACGTACATGAATAAGGCCAAAGTAATGTTAGAGAATAAGACAAATAAATTAAAATGGGCAAGAAAACAACACAGAAGGAGAATGAAAACTTTTATTTACTTCAGACAAAAAGATGGAAATTGTTACTCAACTATTTAAGGAGTGGTTTAAGTGGATTTTTCAGCCATTACAGTACTCTCCAAATTATGCTATGAGCTATCGACATGTCACATTTAG